>NC_051176.1:169783881-169853728 GCF_013339695.2 Rhipicephalus sanguineus
GTACAGCGACAGCCGGCACATACATTTGAAATAAACATTTCCTAAACCATGATTATTAACCGTTTCCTCAACCAATGCAATGTTCATCCTCTTACTTATTCTCGAGTTACAGAAACCTAAAAAAAAACAAGGCTGTGTTATAACCGCGTCGATGCTTTGCCGAGCAACAGAAGCGGGCTTATGAGCGGCCTGCGCCATCACTTCTGTAAAGCGGAATTTACCAAAGTCATCATATATACTTGCTACCATGTTTCTATCGCATTGGTACCATGAATACCATACAGAGTACCTTCAGAAAGCGCCACGGTAAGTCGGAAGCCGAGCACTCCTGCGCGCGATAGCCTCCGCAACGGCCGGGAGTGAGTTAGGGAGCAGTTGGCTCTGAGCGCCCCCATGAATTGCGGCCATAGGTAGCAACAGCCCCCCGTGCGCAGGCCGTAAAGGAAGGAACGAGCGCGCGCCTCCAGACCGGCGTGTCTGGCCCATTGAGTTTCCTAAAATGACCTAGAGGGAACTCTGGCGCTGCGATCGTTCAGCCACCATGGGAATGATGGGTAGTACACGGATTTGCCTAGTCTTCGTGCTTGTGGGCTTCGAACGCACTTGTGGCTTTGTTTATTGCCTGTTTTGGTTTTCTTTCGGATTATAAAAGAATGGATCGTTGTGAACTCGTGACAGATTTGAATCGGTGAGCCTAAAGAAGTTAAAGTGGTGAAGTGAAACTGCTGATTCTTGCATGAACTTCGTTGTTGCGACAAAGCGGATGCAGGCGACGCGGAGCCAAACGGAGCCGAAAGACGAAGTTTAGACAAAATCCATGTACTACCCATGATTCCCATGCTGACTGAAGCGCAATGCATTGCAGCTCCATAGCCACTACGCCAGAGTTCCCTCTAGTAGTTATTGTAGGAAACTCTATGCTCTGGCCAATGAGCGTTCTACAACCCACCCTTTGGAAAAGCGCCGATAGCGGCCTTCTGGTGGCAGCGACGCCATTTTGAAACGCAGCAAAATGTACACAAAGAAAACAGCTTCAAAACAAGCCAAAGATGGCGGCGATCAGCCAGCTGCCGCGCCCGCGGTACGCGCGGGAAGTTTGAACAAATTTTGCCTGTTGAGATGCATTTTGCGGCTCCCATGGCGTCATAAAAATAAGTTTTAACCCATTTCCCGGGCGAAGTCGGCGATAATATTTTGAGGGCAGCTGCTTAGGGGTGCAAACATGCCTAAAATGCGTTTTTCTCAAAACTGATTTTCTGTCCATTTTTTACTATTCTAAGACCCGCGTCATGCCGCCGACGTCTCATGCAAGCCCGGAACAGTCCACAAAGGTACCAAAACCACGACCGATTACCGCCTAGTAACGGGTACGAAGCGAATGCCCAGTGCTCCCAGCTGTTTACAGTCGCCGACTGATATTTCGGACAGCAAAAATACGGACTTCGTGGATGTTTCAGACTTCATAAATGCACCGTCAAGGTTCCCACAGCACTAATACATTTTCGCGACCGATATTTTCGGACGACTTTATGCTCTAAAGTTCGATTTTTCGGACTGAATCACTCATTTTGAGCCACACCGCTTGGCTTTGAAAGCCGCCATGTTGGGTTTTCCGCTGCCTGAGTGAAGTTTGGCTTGGCTTCCAGAGGCTAATTGTGTATCCTCCTAGATTGGCAGTGCGCACAATTTTGCAGTTTCGGAGGCCATGCCCGCTCTTCCTTGGCTGCAAAACGCTCTATGGGACGCAACTTTTTTCTTTCAGCCAGCCTTATCGTCGTCATTCATACGCCGGTTGGGTTTTTTTTGTGTGTGTTTGTTTCTCCGGTTGTCATTCCACACGTGGTCGTCCTTGTGGTGTGTCAGGTGTGTGTCTGAGACGTTGTGCACGTCAGATTTTTTCTCTGCCGTCGCGGTGGTTACGGCGCTTGGCTACTGACCTGAAACAGGTGGGTTCAATCGCGGCCGCGTTTCGATGGAAGCGAAATGGTGGAGGCTCGCGTACTGTGCGATGTCTGTGCAGGCTTAAGAACCTCGCACCGCGTCATTGAATCCTATCAACCAGACGAGACGTGACGTGTATCTTTTTGTGACCGGCATCAAATTTTGTGTGCTTGGTGCCATGGAGCCTCCAACAGTGCCGCCCGCATCGGTCGGAGGCAGCGATCGCCAACCCTCTGACGACGTGACTTTAGCCCGAATACAACCAAATCTGCTCGTCCCCAAGCGTAACATGAAGCAGAGCATGACTGGAGATTTCTTAGGCTGCTCTAATCCAAGTACACTTTATTTTAATGTATTAACAACTTTTTAGGACTACTTTGACGTCCCCGCCAGGTCCCCAAAATCGGTTGGCGATCATACTGCAGAGCGAACGGTAGCTGTCAAATTCCACAGTGCAGCGTGCCAGAACTACTAATTTCGGTCGTAATCACATTGCTGGAGTCCCCCAAGATTGAATCTACACGAAAATAAAGTTTCCCTGGTGCTTTGCGACGCCAGAAAACGACGGTCTCTTGGATGCCGAAAAGTGGCGAAAAGACCACAGGCTGACCTGCGCTATAGCGTTCCATGGGGTGTGCTGTGTGATTGGCAATGTGATTGTGTTATTCAGAGTGCTTTTTTTCACCTGAATAAAGTTTTGCTTCACTGAATACATTGTGTTCTGACTTCATCGCAGTGTTAGGGCCAGTAAAGCTTGACTGATTTAGCTATTCTCGTGTGGTCGCTTATATCGAAATACCGCTTATAACGATTTTTTCTGCCGTCCTGCTGACTTCGTTATAACGAGGGATTACTCTATTTTAATTGAGTTTTGAAGTTCGTGAAAGTGCCAAATAGGAAATAGAAGCAAAAAGCGATGATGTCATCGTGTGGGGCCTTTTTGTAAACAACGTACGTCACGAGTTCTGGCCGGGTTACCGGAGGCATGTACGAGACGGACAACGCTGGTGGTGACACCTGATTATGCATAGCCTAAGCAGGGACCTACAAAATAACATTGCAGCAACTTATCCACTATATGACTCTGTGTAAAGTATTAGCAGTGAGATAATTAGCAACTCACAGTATTCTCATTGCTTTTTTTTTTTTTGCGACAAGAAGAGCAACGCAACGGATAAAACAGAAAAAAAAAATTATTGTAGTTGGACAAAACGCCACAGTGCCACCGTGGCGTTTGAGGAAACAAGCACTTACGAGAAACAAGCACTCGATTGAGGAAACAAGCCCTCCCAACGCTCAACACAGCAGACGATCCAGCAGCACTGACAACATGGCAGAAGTTGGCCAGTGACGTCACTGGCTCTCGTGCTCTTCTGATAGCATTTGTTAATGAGTAGGCCAACTACGTCACGGGGCCACCGAGTGCTCTTCGAAATCAAAACTGCCTCCGGTCTTAACATACGAGCATATAATTAAACATTCGTCTCGCGTCGGGGCAAATGACTTTCGTTGCCGCTATTAACGAGTCAGTACCACTGATTAAAAGCAAAAAATAGTTTCACAAATTTTCTGTCACCACTCCTTGGATCTCAAAAAAGCAAAAAATTGTAAAAAATGCCAACTTTTGAAATCACAATTTCCAAGTAGTCCGAATAATGCTCTGGAAAAATATGGCAAAATGGCCTTTGTTTTTCTTACAGGCTCAACTGATTAAATTAAATGTTTTAAATCTTGAAACGAAGATTTTCTCGGCTTTGTTATTTTATGAAGTGAATCTGCCTCACAAACATTTGAGTAGGTTTCTGTGAACACATTTAAACAAACTTGGTATCATTCTTTTTAGCAGCACCTGAACTACAGGCTAAAGCTTTTCTTTTTTCCTGAACCTTGATGAAATTGTAATTACTTGATAAGTACCAGTTAATTTTAAGCTTCCAAGATTGAAAATTATTTCTGATCAAAGAAACAGCTGTTTTGACATGTAATTTGCTTTAGCCTGTGAGGTGGACCTTTTAGAAGAACCACGTAGTCCTGAAAAGTAACTTTTTGTATTGTAAGTTACCATAATGACCCATAAGAAATTAACTAGTTATAATGTGAAAATTTGTCATTACTACCTTTCTAAATGAACTAGATGAAATCCGTTTGCAGATTTGAAATCTCCATTCAATGATGCACATGCATGCCAATTTTAATTAAGATACAACAATAAAACTTTTTTTCAAGACCCTATCTCCCTTAAAGACATCACTATAGCTGGTTTGCATAATATGAAACTTAGAAATTTAACTACCACACGCACACACACTCCATAAACATCGACACTGAAATGAATTGCCTAGGCTTCAATTCTAAAGCTAAAGACTAGCCAACACAGCTATGCCTTTGTGGTTGTCACTGAACATACACATTCTGCAAAATTTAGTAACTTAATTCGAAATTTGTGTTTTGGCATGGATTTGCACAGTATGAAGGTTTGGTGCAAGAATGGCACAATTGCTGCAGCATTTCCAGCACTGAAA
This sequence comes from Rhipicephalus sanguineus, assembly GCF_013339695.2. Taxonomy (NCBI): domain Eukaryota; kingdom Metazoa; phylum Arthropoda; class Arachnida; order Ixodida; family Ixodidae; genus Rhipicephalus; species Rhipicephalus sanguineus. The sequence goes on from NC_051176.1 coordinate 169,788,345, forward strand.
ATCAGTCATCATGCACGTGGTACTATGAAAGCTACTATGTAAAGGAGGTGAAAAGCATAGTTACTGGTGCAGTGTCATTTCCATTGGTGTCAACCATTTGGACATCCACCTCAACCCGTTCTCCAAGATCCATTCCTTCAACATCAGGAGGTGGTGTGGTCTGCTGGCCTTGGTTCTGCAAGGCCGAAACGATATAAACTCTGAAGTTCAATTAACAGGACCTTTATTCTAGAGAAACCTTATAGCTTAAATTAAAAAAAAAAAACCTGAAAAGAAACAACAAATCAACAGAAAGTCTCAACATCGTTATCTTCTCAGGCAACTTGGATAGCACATAGACTCTATTCTGGAAATTTTTAATGTTAACCTTTCTCTGTTAACTCTAGTAGACTCTCGTTAACCGGAACCTGAAGGGGCAAGGAAAATTTTTTCCCTTTAACAGGAGTTCCATTTACTGAGAGTTGAACAGGGTTGCAGAATACAAATATGAAACTAATGATATTAGAGGAGGTTGTTTATTTAAGCAGCCATTCCGTTTAACAGATTTCCATTTACTGAGAGTCTACTGTAATTTATTACGATACATTACACAAAGTGACCTGAAAGACATGTCTTGTGTGCCTTCCTGAAGATTATGAGCAAAACTTGGCATGTACCATTTTCATTCACGTATATTGCACACTTTATAAAAATATTTTGGGACCTCGAGAGAATGTGCAAATTAATGTAGAAATTTCCAAAACATGTCCTCAGTAACAACTAAGGCGGCCATGGAAACAAAATATCACACTCTAACTTTCCATTCATTCTAACCTAAAAATATGTCAATTATAGTAAAAATATTTGCTCACTGAAAGAGGCAGCAAGTTATAAGACCACATAGGTTGCTGAAGTGTCTGGGCATTCCATGAACGATAAAAATCACTAACATGTTCTCTCCAGATGAAACAAATTGCTGCAGGAATTTACTCATTTGCATTGGGGCGTGCAGCACTTATAGCAACCAGAACTTGCCAGGTGCGTCACTGTTTGGCCACCACACTACGGAGTTGCTGCCAGCTCCAGCAGATGAGTAAACTGCACCGTTCTCTCCACTGGCATTAAGTCAGTGGACTCTTTCCATGCAAGTTCGTAACAATGATTAGCACTAACAAAGAAGAGACTACACTTCCGAACATTCTTGTTACTACTACAGTTAGGACTCGATCCAACAAAACCAGATTTTACGAATTTCCCGATCTAACGAAGAAATTTCCATCCCCTGGCAGGTACCCATAGGGTTCAATGTTGTCATCAACTGCAATTAACAAAGCCATCATAACACTAAACTCAATTTAACGAAATTTTTCCGGAAATAAATGAGTAAAAATTCAGTGATTTCTTTCTAATCTTGGCACAGACTGGTTTTTTCTTCAGGCATGTGCTGTAACTATCGCGTTAAAACATCTAGCAGCCCTAGTCCCAACCCAACTTTTACTTTGAGGAGGCTGCACACTGCACCCACACAAGGAACAGCAAACATTTACAGGCAAGGGGCAATGGTGGTTTATTGTGCCGGCCAATGCTACCACAAAAACACTGTGTTTGCTTTTGTTATTTCATGGTTTATATGACAGATGGCGCTGATCGTTCCCTGCAACTTTCTTATTCTGCCTGCTTGCACAATCAGTGCATTCGTTTTCACCGCCTTTGCAAATCATCAGCTCGTCGTACCTTCAAGTGGCCGTCTACCTCCATGTCCGTGCTGCCCTCAAGAAATTTTAACATGCGCAGGTGTGTGTCAGTGGGAAATATAATGCAGTTGCAATTTTTGGGTGCTGCTACATTACAATTTTAGATTTCTAAGGACCGAAAAATGCCTTTCTCGATTTTACACACTTACCAACTTAACAAAATAATTCGAGCGCCGTCGTCACTTCATTAAATAGTTTCAACTGTATTTCACACGATGTGTCAAGCCGATGTCTCTGTTGGAGAAATGTAGCTGTTACAACCTGTCCATAGTATGGACCGTAGGAAATAAACGTAAGAGACGGGAAACGCAAGAACCGAAAAACAGGAAAAACGACAAAATATTTAGTGGTACAGAATTTTATTTCAGTGCTTAAGAGCAGCACGAAAATTGGCGCGCTCAGCCACGATCTAGTCGACGGATAGAAAGGCGGAGCTGGGGACGGCCTCATCCACAGAAATGTAATCAACATATGTGATTTTTTTAACACCAACAGCTGTAGGCATGAAAGAACTAAGCACACGCAATCACGACCAGCGCGGGGAGTCGACCGCGAACCGCGCGCACGACCATGCGAGCTCCAACCAGCTTGAACTCCTCCCGTCTGCCGACAAATAACGATGATGATGAGTCTACGCCAACGCGATGGCAGAAGTGAATGCCAATCTCAAAGGCCTTGCTTTCGCAAGCAATTACGTCATAGACGCCATGTTTGTAAATACAAATCTCAAAGGCTGTGCTTTTGTCAATAGTAAATGCCATTCTCGAAGGCCTTGCTTTCGCAAGCAATTACGTCATAGACGCCATGTTTGTAAATACAAATCTCAAAGGCTATGCTTTTGTCAATAGTAAATGCCGTTCTCGAAGGCCTTGCTTTCGCGAGTAATTACGTCATAGACGCCATCTTTGCAGTAGGAATCTCGAAGGCGATGCATTTGTTTGCATCAATCGAAAGATCCTGTTGCTTGCACCTCTCATGCGGCTAATGTTACGGTCAAACCAGGCCAAGCTGCGTGAAAATGCACCAATGACCGCTCTCTTTGGTAGTCACTCGGTCGGCTCCGAGCGCACTTCGCGACGTATCATACGGAACGGTCCGACAGTTATGACGTAACAGCGGGGTTCCCATACATTGTATCCCATGGGAGCTATGCCGGGACCGGCGGAAAACGACGTAACAGCCGGGAAAACGCAGTGGTGAGGAACGTAACAGCGGGGTTCTACTGTATAATTTACATCAGGGTCCTTCAATACTTCTCTAGTGATCATGAAGTTCTAGCGTAATGCTATGGTACAGCTTCATCCAGCATCCGCAGTTGCCATGCCATGGCATTGAGTAGCTAGAGGGGGATGCTATAACTGTTCTAAACACTAGTGTTTGAACACTTATCGAATTATTTACAGACAATTTTAAGTATGAATTATGGTGGGACTGAACAACAGCAGGCTACGTACAGAAATTCGAACGAGTCTTTTGTGCAGCACCAAAGCTTTCCCAACAGATGAGACGGTGTGCCGATTTTCGTGACTTTCAAAAACAAATCCTATTCAAATCGCGAAAACAATGCTCAATTCAGTCACTATAATTCACGGTCTTTCCATTTCCACTAGGATCTAATCGCACGTTCTGGCCGGATGTCAGACCTTTAAGAAATCTTAAGTTCTACTTGAAAGAGAGTAAGATCTCTTTCCTGTGTACAATAAAACATTACTTGTTTCCGACACTATCTAATTGCATTGTTTAAATATTTACCTCAAGAGCAGCAATTACACGTGTTGCTTTCTGCACCATTGTTTGTGCCTGGTTGAGACGCAGCTGGGCCTCACTCTGCATTGGTACCTGACCCAAGTTGATATGAACATCCACAGAAGAACCATCTTCCTGCAGAAATAAACAAAGAAGACATGTAAGCTTTGGACAATCTAGTATGAACCCTTGAAACTGTTGCAGTGCCAAATAAGCCCAAAGCACAACTTTCAACATTTACAATGTCAAAAGACACACATATAAACTTGTGTATTCAAGTGCTCCAGCACCCAAATTTTACCCACTAAGTCTCGCATTAAAATGCATTTGTTGTATCATCCTGAGATCAATGTAAAAAGAATGATGATAATTGATGGAAACAAACAAAAATTATTCAGTTTACAAATTCAAGATAAAAGTAGATAGAAAGTGGCATACCCTCTTGCATTTCACTCACTCAGCAAGGTGGTTCGCTGCTTCCAATCGAAACGCGGCTTACATGATGCAGTACTGGAACCTTTCTGCACATTATGGCCTTCCTACTACGAGCTGCAGCCACCACATTTTTATTGCGATAGAAATTATATGAAAGCTCCTGGCACATTTTGTTCCATGTAAAGTCCAAACTATAACATCTTATTGTACTTATTGTGTTTACAGTCAAATCCTGCTACAATGAAATTGACGGGATGTGCAAGAGTTGAGTTGAAAAAAGTTTATTAGAAAAAAAAAAAAAGAAGGGGTTTGAGAAGCAAGTGTGTGGGACCCATAGTCCAGGGCTCCACTGGCCTCAGCTGCCCGACGTGCCTGGTCGAGAAGCGCCACTTGGGTCTCCTTTTCCTCGCTGGCGAGCAAGGTCTCCCACTGCTCCAATTTTAGAGCCGGAATCTGAGGAGTGTTAATATTGGGTGGTCATAGTTCACATTCCCACGTAATGTGGACGAGAGTTGGCTGTCCTCCACACCACGGGCAAGTACCGGCATATGCGCCTGGGTGGATGACATTATGATTTATGTTGTTTAATGGCGCAAGGGCCATTGATGGCCAAAGAGCGCCAGGAAATTGTATCAGATGGCAACAATGATTATGTTTAATGGCTGTATAAGGGCCTAAGATTCTGTGCACTAAAGGTGCGTAAAATATATATTTTAGAGCTGTGCGAATAGCAAAATTTTGAGTGCGAAGCGAATTCGAATAATAAAAATGTGAGTGCGAATCGAATCGAATATTTTTCTAATATTTCTCAAATACTTCGAAGCGAAATTGCAGAAAAAAAGTTGGAGAAGATTCCTAAGCATATTCTTATGAGATACAGTCGAACTCACTTATAACGATCCCACATATAATGATCTATCGGTTATAACGACCATATTTGGGTGCACTTACGATTTTCCTACGTTAACCATTGAAGCTGCGTCCAGATATAGCGAACATTTTTCAAGGCCTCCTACTTTTACAACAAACACTTCGGACACGGTTGCGGTGAAAATATGGCGCATATGAAGCAAAAAAAAGTTAAAACATGCCTTCTAAAGCGTGACAGGGGCGCGCGCTCGCGCGTGCCCCGCTCCAGTTTACTCGCGACTAAGACACCCAGATTGGCGAGCACCGCACGCAGATTTCGGACGCTGTGAGCAAGGTCGCTCACTTTCCAGGCATTTCTTCAGTGGTAGAATGGCAGTGATAGAAAAAAAAATAGTAGGCAGCATGAAGCCTTGCCGTCAGCTTTCGCACGGTAACCTTTCCTGATGCTGTTCTCTGCAGCTACGACCGCCTGCTATGAACCAAACAATGCCTTGGAACGCAAGAAGGCATAAATGCAAGAAGCGATAACCACCATAACTTTCCATCGCAAAAAGGTTCACTGCGTCCCTAAACTCGTCGACGCCACAATGTGCCGCGAAAAGTCGTCCGTCTTTTCGGTAACGGCAGAGACCGGTCAATTGGTGATTATGACTTCCGCGTGATTGCGGCGATGCCTTTGCGGATAAGCTTCAGAAAAGAGCGAAGGCGAGGTGGCGGCCGTCGATGAACGTGCCATTATGCCTTATAGCCGACAACCTTATCACAGTCATCTGTAGATATCTGCTCGGCTGCGCGTGTGGCGTACACCGTACACTGCGGATTGACGGCGGTACGAGCGCGCCATGCTTAGCCATGCTGCCGTTCGCAAGTTCGCCGCCGCCGCGTCGTGTGAGACCACTTTAAAGTGCGCGTTGCTTTGTAGAAACGAAAGTAGCCTGCTGTTGTTGAGCGGCGCGGGCATTGAGAAATGTCGATGCACTGACAGCGAGCGTATACTGCGTGTCTGACTAGGTGACAACTGAAGTGCGCCGTGCATCGTCATGCAGGGCCGCGAGAGCATCGCGGAGATGTAGAGTGCGCGTTGCTTGGAAAATGCTAGTTTTCGCCGCGTTGAACGAAGAGGCTAGTCGCCACACCCGTGCACGGTCCGGAGTGAAGCAAGCACGAAGAACGTACAAACGCACGCATACGGCATACAGCAAGCGGCCCGGCAGTGAGTCCGCGACCCGAGTAGGTGACGCGCTGCACGCAACTGGCCAGGGATGATCAGCTCCACATCGCGGTACCGCGCTTCGGTGAAACGGTGTCAGCTCATTGCAAAAGCGGTTAATTCACTCGTGAGCATGCAGCGGGCGTCGCTTCACGACGCGAAAAGGCTTAGCTTGTCACCGAAGGGGTTGTTAGCACTTTAATAAAAGTGCACAAAGAAAAAAAATGGCTTGGCCGCTAAGCGCACGTTTTTAAGGGCGAGTCCATATACAACGAACTACTGATATAATGACCACTTTTCGCGACACTTTCGAGTTCGTTATAAACGGGTTCGACTGTGGCACCATGAAAGTGTTTCTTTTCGCTAGGTTGATGAAGCACTGGCGGGGTGGTGTTTCATGGTTGTCTTATCCAGAATGAGGCAGTGTAGAGGCTGAACTGCATTTATGTACATGGTTTGGTGCAACCAAAGTGTTGCCGACAGCACTATACACGTGATAGACAAAGATGCCATTTCCTCAGCCTCTCCTCCTCTTTCAACTTCTGTGGAAGCCCAACTGATATGGCGGACAAGGGTGTGCTCCCTCCAAGTTTGGAGTTTTAAGCCTGCCTCGTTGACGTCGATATATGTAAGAACATATAAAATTTTGGATGCTAAAAAGCTTCGCCGTCCAATTTTTCTGACTTCCTGCCTAAATTTCAGGTCCAAAACAGCATTAATTGAGCCCCCAACTCTGCCACATCTTTCATCTCCGTGTTGGAACCAGCATTTTCTTGAGATAATACATTTTAGACCGTAGCGGAGCTTGAAGGGCAGCTTTGCCGCAATACAGGGGTGTGACGAGGTGAAGCATACTGAAAAATCTAGGGACCACTTCCAATCGGACATTGACTGTGTCTTTGCAAAGTTCGACCGCAATGGAGCTTCAAAGGCAGCTTTGCCGCAATACAAGAGTGTAATGAGGTGAAGCATATTGAAAATCTGAAGGGGTCACTTTCAATCGGACGTTGACTGTATTTGTCTTTAAGAAGTTCGAATAGTAGTTCGAATAGTAAAATTCCAGTGCGAGTTGAATCGAATAGCAAACACTATTAGAAAAATATTCGAAATTTCGAATACTCGCACACCCCTAATATATTTATTAAAATCACGAAAGTGAGGTGAAACGTGCATGGTGAGAGTGAGTTCTAGGTGATCATAACGTTAAAATATAGAAGTACTATTGTATTAGCACGGATGCCTCGTCGGCACCCTTGGTCCCAAGGGCCGGGAGACAGGTGCTCTCTTTTGATGTAGCATCTGCAGCAGCAGCCTCCTTTAAGAGGCTGCGCTACTCATTACCTGCGTAGATGACATGAAAAGTATGTACGCCTTTAAGAATGCATTCAATGTATGATATTTAAAAAGAGGTTCTCTACCAATGAACATGGCTGGATGAAGGGGCATGTGTTGCTTGAGCGCCAGTGGAAAATGTTTTTTTCTGTAAGCCTCTAGCTTAGAGCATTCAAGGAGTATGTGAAGTATGGTAAGTGGATGGCCACATCTGTCACAGCTGGGTGGGTCACCACTGGACAAAAGGTGTGTGTGTGTGTGCTGTGTGTGTTTCCTATTCTAAGCCGACAGAGAGTGACCTCTGTACGGTGTGTTTTTGATGTGGGTGGCCAGTTATCAAGTTATGGTTTGATCAAGTGTAACTCGTTATGCGTTTGTAGGTTCTTTAACGTGCACCTAAATCTAAGTACACAGGCCTCGAGCATTTTCGCCCCATTGAAAATGCAGCTGCCATGGCCGGGATTCGATCCTGTGACCTTCGGGTCAGCAGTCTGAGCACCATAACCACTAGACCACCGAGGCGGGTAACATTGAAATTAAGAGAAAAACAACGAATGCTTCCAACACACTTACTGCTATAGCAAATCTGAGTGCTTTGCAGAAGCGTAAAGCCCATACATTCGTCAAGGAAGCATAAGCCTTCGCCTGAGCATTCGTAATAGAGATTGAGCTTGGTGACAACTCAGCCAGGGCTAGTGCTCACTTACTACATCGGGTAAGCTCATCACCAACAGAAATCGCGGTCGTAAGCCTCTTCAAGCGGGGCACAAATGGAAAACTGAAGCCCCTACTACAACAATGCCTTGAATATATTTTTCACAACCATATGTTTGAAGAAACAGCTTCATTTTTTGTAATTAAGATTAAGTGCAATTGGGCAAGAAAAATATAAATTATTTTTTTAAAGACAATGGCAATTTATGACTGACAATTCCCTTTAGAAATTTAAGAAAAAGCTTACACATATAAGCGAGAATTCAAACAGAATAAACATTCACAAAAAAAAAAGGAAAGATGCACATGGTTGCAAGTATTGCAAGGCAAAGATGATAGCAGCATGTAGTGCACTAATAAATGTCACAGTTCATGTCTGCTTAATAGAAAATTCCTGCAAACATAAATAACAGCTCACTGCCATCTGCCGTATAGCTCTCATACACAAAAAGACCCCCCACTTAAAGAATGTTTTATTTAAGCCCCAAAACAAAAAAGTATCACCAACTTGAAACAGGAACATTGTACCCCTGTTCATGTTAACACACCGTGTACATATATGCTAAAAAAAAAAAAAGATTCCAGAACACTGATAGCTCTGGCTATCAGTACCCGTCAAAGTGCCGTGCAAAACATTTCAAGCATACAGCTGTTTTTTATGGTGCTTAGAATGACAGAGAGCTGAGCTAGTTGGTAAGTATTCATTCTAAAAAGACAGGGCGTGCAAACACGGACACAAGAAAGAAGTCAGGACACCACAAACGCCCTTTTGGCTTCCTTTTTCTTTTATTCTTCAATCGTAATCGCAAGCAATATTAACCAGACTCTCCCTGAGAAGCACTTGCAATGCTTGCGATGTCCAGCCAAAAAAAAAAAAAAAAAACCACTTATGTGACATTTTTTTTAAGGTAGGTCACCACCTTCGAGAAAAAATTTTACAGTTCTGGTCCAAAAGTTATCATTATGGTGTTGTTGGCTTATAGGGCTTACGTAAATTTAAATTTTAAAATGATGAAATAGCTAAAATGTAAAAAAATAAAATTTATAAAAATCAAGATGTACCAAAATATGCATGTTGCGCCAACAGTCATAACGAGAAAATGGTTCGTGCAATTCAAACGCGACTAGACAGATACGTAGTGAGGACACTATCATGTGCATCTAACCTCCACGATCACCACATCTCTAAGCTAAGGTGCGTTATCATGAAAGGACTGCTAAAATTGATATTTGGCAGGTTTGTTTTGCACAATTGGCCATAGCAGAAAAAGTTACTGCTCGTTTTCAATCATTCTGCTTGAACGCACAGTTCCACCTATAAAGAAATAGCTCGCACACATTTAGGTGAAAACATTTATTAGAAAGAAAGTTAGCACTGTTAGCGTAACTGTAGGATGCAAAAAAGCATGTTTTGAGAAAAATAGATTTAAAGGGACCGACAACTGATTTTTCTCGACCCAGTTTTTTACGGTGCGACAGGAAGCTTACGCTTGGTAGCCTTTGTAGCTGCAGTGGTTTATCCTAAAAGCACGTAGTTATTTTATAAGCAGTATTTTTCGATCTGAAAGGCTCCAAACACGCTTGAAGGCTTGCTCCAGCAACGCTGAGAATTGATAGCGATGCCGCCAGTCTTTGTGAAAGCTGTCGTTCTGTTTTCGCAGGAGTTACTGTGGCTATGCTTAACCACCTTTATTTTGAGCTTGCAAACCATTTTTGAAAATAGCAAGCTGTTACAATGAGATGATGTGGCTTTATACACCTTCTCGGTATTTGTACAGCGTTGTGTGCGCCTGCGCCCAAGGTTGCCCGCGCCTGTGACATGGGTGGTTTGTCCCGGCATGGGATCATTAGGGCAAGCGAAGGCAGCGCCACTTTGTTGCATACAACTAACGCAGGCCTATATGTACATTTTTATGGAGTAATATCTTTTAATATAAAGAAATGAACAATATTTCAGTACTAACAGAAAAGTCATCGAACGCATACAGCAACCAATGGTCACGTGACCGCCTTCATCGGACCGTTTATGATATTGCCGCCAGAGGCGCCAAAGGTCATTTTTCGCGACTTTCAATGAATAAATAAAAGTATAAATCCACCTCTCACGAGATAAACAGGGTTGGTTTGAGTCAATGCGACGGACAATCTTTCCATCAGTGCAGTCATCTCATTTCATGTTCTGAGCAGTTGTCGGTCCCTTTAAAGATTTGAACCGAATGTCCATGTAATAAAGAAACCTTCAACATGTCTGAAATTCACCATGCTAATAGCTTGGGACTTCCTTTGAAGCGACACACCCTCCTTTTGAGCGAGCTGAAGAGGGTTTTTTTTTTCTAGCTTGCTTTGTGTCTCCAGCTGACTCATACACGGGCTGCACCGCAGGTCCACGCTTAGGATATTGATTCCCTAACTAGCGTTCTCGCTTCTTTTTCTCCTTATATTTCACCATATTTCATGTAGTACTATAACTTTCTCCTTGAAAGGCCACAACTTAGTCCAAGGGCTCAAAATGGCGTACGACAAAGCACAGACAGCTGTGCGAAAGCCCGTGCAACCTACACAGCAGAGTGCCGCAGCCGCTTAGGGGAAAGTTTAATTAAACCGAAAACATCAGGTCCCACAAGCTTTAAAACATATTTAGACAACTTAGCATTACGTAATATGTATACGAAGAGATATGTATGATGAAACGGCAGGCCTTGTGGAATCAAACATTCAGTTTCGGTTCCGGATTCGTCTAGGAGGGGTCGGAAAAATGGTCCTAACTTTCAAACGGCTCAAGATAATCGTATAATCCTTTTGGCTAAATATTCTTGAATAGACAGGGAGCGTGAAAATGTTAAATCCAAGAAAGTCAAGTTTAAAAAAAAATGCCTTTTGAAGGTGTGGTGACCTACCTTAAATGAGAACATTCATTTCCCAACTGTGGTGCTTGCAACTCCAACAGCCCTATTGAGTGAATCCTAGCAGAGCTCAATGAACTTGATAAATTACAAAAGACAAACAAGGAAGGAGTGCAGCAGAGACTTAAAATATTTTTTTTTAAATGTTTTCACATTTTACTTACCTCAACAGCTAATTAATTTCTATGGTTAATGAGTTCAGGTGTCTAATGTAAGCACGCAAATTTAGCACAAAATAAACAGCAATAAATGCCTTCTCACCGAAGTTCTTGACATGACAGTGGCATTTCGGCCAATTTCTCCCATTCCGGACACCACATCTTGTACGATTTGCTGAAAAAATACGAGAATATACTTAACATTCCGCTCAGAGGCAAACAAGTGAAATGTGTTCTCCTTGAACAGCTATGCTGTTCACAAAGGAAGCATTTTAAGTTCAAATAGTTGATCTTCAAGCACTGTAAGAAACAAAAACACAGACTTTCATTGTGTCCAACTGTACCATTTGTGGCAATGACAAACACATACATACTGCTGACTGCTGACTTATTGCCATAAAAAAATGAATCAAAATAAGGCTACATCTGGCCCAAAAAACTCAAAGGGTCCCTTATGCATCTGCCTCAGTCAACTCAAAGGCAAAAGCCATCTGCTCTTTCTTCTATGTCAATGTATTGAACCTCTCACGGCCCCCTCTAAAAGCTTCCTGCAACTAAACGTGGTTTTGCAATGCCTCCAGGATTGGAGGCATTGTAAACTTTCTGCACCTCACCTTGTTTTGCACTGCCTCCAGGATCGGCACAGCTTTGACTAAGCAATGATGTCATGTGACGTCACGTTATATAAGACGTCAAAAATTTTGGCGACCTGCGACGTCGTGATGACATCATATGGTGACGTAATAAGGTGGTGATGATCTTTTGCATCACTCATGTTTACGCCGCCGACGTGGGACACTGGTCAATTTTAGTGTTTGATGAGCATCTAAGGCTTTTGCCTTAATATGTAATGTGCCCTAAGGGACCCTGAAGGGAAATAACAATTTAGTTTGCAGTGATAGATTAATGCCTGATAATGTCCAAAACATTAACATTATTGACAACAGTGTTTTAGCAATTGTTAAAGTAAGGTAAATATAGGACACAAATAGGCACTCCAGCATGACATTTTAGTGCTAGACAGACTGGTGACACAGGAACTCCTAAGCATAGTACATAGTTTGTCACTAGTACTCACCGACTAGAAATAAAATAATTGCAGTGAGTTGTAAGACTAAATAAGGTACTGCCTGATTATTAACACCATTCTTGGTAAAAAAATATTTGACATTACCCTTGACAGCATGTGGTGGGTCAAAAAGCTTTATATTCACCTGGCTCTGTGCCACCCATACACTAGAATTTCAGTAGCTTTTTTTTTTTTTTATAGCTTAGCCTTGCACTGGTTTGCTGGCTCACAAAACTTGGTTAACTCTCAGTAAATGAAAATGCCGCATCTATGAAATCTCATGTCTGCATGTGTAATGAGTTTCGCACAAAAAAAAACGAAGCACTGGCTGTGAGGCAGACAAATGTGCTGATGGCATATGCAGCATCACAACTCCTTGTTCAGGGGCAGGCAATTTTGAATTCACTAGGGGCATGAAAGCCCTTGAAATGGTATTTTGAACTAATCAGCATTTTCTTGACACAGAACAAGTGCTGTGCGATTTCTGAAATTATATTAAACAGTTCACGGCGATTTAGTGTCCCTTTAACACATCAAGTTTAGAGAGGGGTGGTGTAGAGTTGTCACATTGAATACTATACAGCCGAACCGGAACCGGCATATATTGAACTCTAAAAAAAGGGAATTAATTTGGTATATTGGATACTTCTATATACAACTTTTAATGAATTTATTTTATTTTCGATGCAAATTTTGGTGGGCAAGTTGGCCTCATGGCATTGCTTGCCATAATGTAAAGAAGACAACTTCACGGCACTATGCAGGCTGTTGATTTTTTAACGCGATAGCGTTGGAGAGCTCGTATCGCAGAAATTCCGCTGTCGGCGTCGGGGCCGTTGGTTGTGAGCGAAAAATCATCATCTTGTCCGTGACCGAAAAATCGGAAAAGCTGCAAATAAAATAAATAATAAAAATGTTGGGTCCGAGTGAGAATCGAACCCAGGCCGTCTGCGTGGCAAGCAGGTGTTCTACCACACAGCCACGCCACTGCTTGGAGCTGCACTGAAAGTAACTTTCATGCTTCCCAAAAATACGCGTCCTGTATACTGGTGTCAAAGTACGAGATGTAATATCGGAGTAATATTGCGTGGTACAAGCGTACATTGTCATCGGGCGTCACACCATGTCAATATCATAACGACTTGGTGGTTTAAAGACAGCCACCCATTACAAAAGGCACACACATTACTGCGCGTATTCCCTTAAGACCACGTAGTGGGTGCATCGCAACTTCGAAAAAGTTTCTCGCGCATAATAGCTCCTGGTTTAAAGCATGCTACCCATTACATAAGGCACACACCTTAGTGTGCGCATTCTGTTAAACACTCGTAGTGTTGGAACTGCGCACTAGGAACAGAATATCACTATCGCGTTTAACTCTTAAAGGCGAAGCTTAAGCGTCCCCCAATTTTTAATTTTGTACTTTTGCACACTTTGTAGTTGGGAATGAGAGGTTATATGCAGGGGTGAGTTGTACACGCACCTCAAAATTTTCATACACGGCTGTGTGTAATCGCCGGGCGCCGGAAGCGTCTGGTCTGCCTTGGCCCTAATGTCGGCCTTGTTTTTCAATATAGTACTGTACTCAGCGTACTTCTTGGGATGCACGTTCGACTGTATTGATTGTCGCCAGTTTTGCGGAGCATAGCAGGTTCTTCTGTTGTACAGCACCCATGAAAACAAGTGAACTAGCGAAAGGTGAACGCGTGCAACGGGCCGGCGGTGCAACGATGAAGGATCATGCGGGAACACACATGATGGCAACCGGTAGTTTTTAATAGCTCTACGCAGCGCCCTCCTAATCACACCACCCACTCTCCCAACTGCATGCAGGCCCTTCCCTGAGGAAAAACCAAAAATTTATGAAGGAAACCCAACTTCTTGGAGCGTCTTGCGCAGCCCGGTGTTCGATATATCAAATGTTCTAACTATTTTTGTTCAATGTAGCCACACATTTTCCTATGCAACGACATTAAAGCACTGTTGTGTTTGAAAATAATTCGATATAAAGGATAAAATGATTTACCCAAATAGATATATGTAGGACAGTTTGACTGTACTTGCATTCAGTACAGCGGAATGACATTTAGCAAAGAAAGAAGTCTGTAAAAATCCTCTCCAACATTTTCTTTTAGCACATGTTTATTCAGCTCTCAATGCAATATATGTCTGCCCATTACCAAATAGTGCACAAAAAAAATTTCTCCTTCAGGCAGACCAAGAAAACATTTCACCATTCTGTGTTTTGTTATTTTACTATCAAACATGTTCAAACTTGTCATGGTTCTAATTCATTTGAAACATATAAAAGGAAAACAATTAAATTTTGTGCATTAGTTCCCAACTTGAAAATTAAGGGTTGAGAAAAACTCAGCTAATTACAAAAATGTAAACGATATAAACCCTGTACACATTGAACAGAACAGAGAAGAGTAAAAAACTTACGCCCTCCTGAAAAAATTTAATATATTACAATTAGCAATAACAGTGACAACAAAAATTATACATTTAGTAAAAAAATCTGCACGAAATTTTATTACTCATGTTCCCCTATCTACCAAAACTAAACCATAAAAATGCTAAAACGCACTAGAATGATGGCCCAAGTATTCACACGACTAAGCCAGATGTGCCACACTAAAGCTCTTGATATGTGATCAGGCCACTACTGGCCTCCACAGGATAAAAAAAGATGTACAAGATCCATTATACACTGTCAGCACAGATACCATTCACAAAACAAAGTCACAATGTTCATATTTACTGCTTGTCAGTATACATACATACATACATGCATACATACATACATACATCATACATGCATGTACGCATGCATGCGGTAGACTCACGATAATTCAAACAAATTTCAAATTTTTGGGTGGCCTGGCCTGATATGTTTTCAAAGTATTTGAAAGCCGCTTAATTTGCTGCGCGAAAGCACACTCACGTATGCAGACGGACAGCAAAATATTCATTTTTTCTCAGTTTTCTTCCATTCCAGTCCTTCAGCGGTACTTCGAAACTGCATAGTATGCTCAAAGCATTCCCCAGGGTGGAGCCCAAGGTTTTTTGGGCATGTAGACGTGCACTTTAAAAGCTGCTGTTTCCAGTGTTGTCTGTGTGAATACTGTCATCAGAGCACTCATCCGATGACCTTTCTTCTTCGTTGGGTGAAGGAACATAATTTTCCTCTTCATTACTTTCTACAAACCCAGAAGTGTCAGTCCCACAGAATGCCACGCACAAAAACAACGCTAACCAACAATATCCTTTCCACCGTTTCCTTGTTGGACTCTTATGGGTGCTGCCACCTCTAGAGAACGTGATGAGAAAGCTGTCATAAGCACTTGTGCCACTATCCAAAAGATGGCACACCGATTAAAATGCCTTGGCGGATGCCTCCCAGCAGCTGATTGGGCAAGTTGCTCTGTGATGGCAGGCGCTTCCAGTGAGCAAATCACAAAGGGTTAACGACTTTAATGAGCACCTAAATTTAAGTACACGAGCGTTCTCGCACAGTGACCCCATCGAAATGCAGCCACTGTGGCCAGGAATAGAACCTGCAATCTTGAGCTTCGCAGCACGACACATTACCCGCTTAAGCTATCACAGCGAGTCAATTGACAAGATCATGAGTCTATATGCATAAGGTCAAAAGCAGGCGGACATTGCAACACATCCGAAGCAGACTGTAAGCTTAACTGTCAACAACAAGGACATCGCCACCAAGCAAGTGTCTGCAGAAATTACTCCAAAGTGTTTCAGGCTCTATACGGTAGCATTCCTGGATGTTGAGTCAGCACTTTGGATAAAGCTCTGCGATGCCCATGCTTACGACATTACAGTGAACAGACTACTGCTGAAGAAGCAAGTGGAACAACTAGCCATGGTATTTGGAGATGTCACATTTAGCAACAGATGGCTGGAACCTTTAAGACGAGGCATAGTGCGACATGCAAGTCTGCGATGAATGTGACAGCACCAGTATAGACATGGTAGTCTCCAAGTGCAAAACAATTGAGCTGCCAGCTGTCCTTCTTACAAGATTCATTGCTGAACGATTGCAACCTGCATGAGTTGCAATCAGATCAGGTCTACCTTATTGTGCCTGTGCAACATATGTGTGGGTTGCATTACACACCACACAACTTTTTCTGCTGAGGGAAAGTACACATGCACTTCTTCATGAATAGTACCTAGTCCCCCCCCCCTTTATCTCACAATCACTGGCGGCATTCTAATGGTAGTCAAAACACTCAGCGTCAATTCGACATTATTTTGGCCTTTCAGCAGTGGCATCGAGTTTCTAACAGTACTAGACCTCAGCAACTCAATAATCCGCCTTTTCACGATCAATCATGTAATAGTATCCGAAAAATGAAATCGTAGCAGCAATTTTTTATATTAAGCTTGAAGTGCTACTTTTTCTTAAGAACTCGAACAACAGTGCCACTCAGTGCGAGTTCAACATAAACAAAAAGCTTATTGAACGTTAAATGAAGCACTGAGACAAGCCTTTTAAATTTAAAGTGGTAGGCCACTCAAAAAAATTTTGATTCAGAGCAGCCAGCGTTGAAATAACTTTTTCTTCAAAACAAGCATGTCTGATTTAACTTACCCAGCCATTCATAGTGCAAAACATTGATTATTTATTTACTGGGAGGTAATTTTTGTCAAAAATTGCATTAAAAGTGCTAGTCACGTCAGCCGTGATTAGTGACTAATGAGTGGCTTAATTCGGTAAAGCTTTGGCATTTGTGCAACTAAAGGTTGGAGCTATGCAATAAACTAGGATAAAATATTATGCAGTAAATATCAAAGAAGTAATGCTAAAAAAAAGAAAGACCGGGAAAAAGAGCCAATTTAGACTGAACCTGTTTGCAATATCAGCTGTAAATTGAAAAATATTCCATCAATTTCTTTTATTCTAGTTCACTGCACAGATATATATGTTGTAAATTATTATGCAAAATTTAATTTCAAAGTACACCCTGAGAAAAAAGTTATGAAAGTTTGCGCCACATGATTTGGAGCAAATTCTTATTTTGAGAAAAATGCAAACAAAGATTTCAGAGCTTGCAAAAAGTGTGTGTCCACCTTGTGGCCATTTTTAGAGATTTAAGAACAGGTAGAAACACACAGTTATATTTAATGACATCTTCTTATGTAACGGTCAAAATAAAATTTATAAAGTATTTTGAATATCATTAATATAGACGAAACAACTTTCTTTTGAAGCCAACCAAATTCACAAATCTGGAGTCCCCCTGCACCCAATAGTAGACTTCTCGCGCTCACCACTGCGATCACTATCCACGTAGCTCCACCGGATAATTTCACCACTGACCGGAAAGACCGCGTCTCATGTGCGCAACGCGGATGACTTCGTCGGACTAACATCAAACCTACGACTGGAGAACGACGAGTGCCTGATATCGTTTGATGTGGTGTCTATGTTCAGCGTGTATCCACACGACGAACCGAATCCCGTCTTTTCCGCCGTGGACGGTGCATCACGTGACACCGCGTCACAGATTTGTGCCATTCGTGCCGCGTCCGCGGACGTCGCGGACGGAAAATGCCAAGCTCTTTTTCGCATTCGGATTGGCGCGGAATAACACAACAGATTTAGGCAAGGGTGCCATTAGAGGTCTGGCAACAAGCGCTGTTCTTTTTTTTTCGTTTTGTTTCCTAGATTTAGCCAACGAAGGCGCATCACGGTGTCCTGTCGTTCTATGCGAGAACCCACGCACGACAGCAACTGAACAAACTGCTCTCTTGACACTCGCAGCAGCCTCCAGTATTCTTCGGTGTCGCTAACTAAAAGCTCATGGTACAGTTGGTGTTGCATACCCAGATGCTTGTTAGCGATGTAGTCTTTTTGCCAACAAGATCTCTTTGCAGGAAAGAAGAGCGCTTCATCGTCTAATTCTGATAATGCAACAGCCATTGCAGCTAATCGTCGCTTTCTTTCGAACTCCATCTTCAACTTAACAGAAACTCTGCACCATAGACGGAAACAAAAAAACCTTCATTACTTTGGCTAGCGATGAATGTGTTTCCGACTTCCAGACTGCTCGCGCCATCTACAGAAAAAAGGAACAAGCAGGCATTCACACATTATTATGACCTCTGAGATTTGGTAGCTATCGCAGATCACCGAGCTCCTGTTCTGCCAATAGAGGCAATCACTAAGCCTACAGCTGTCAGAAAATGAGTACGGCACTCGGAAAGAGTACCAAATTGTCATGAATACGTTGCCGGCGAAGCTTGAGGACACAAACCTAAAGCCGATACAATCGTCAGTTTGGGACTAACAGCCCACGCAACGCGACAAAGAGCTTAAAGATTCGAAGCGGGCAGCTCTCGCTTCAGACAGTGCCGCCATGTTTTTTTTTCTCCGGCGCGTCCGTCTACTCGCTTCGTCCGTCGTCTGGATGTGCTTCGCAGCCGGACGAGCGGCGGAACAATCGTCCGCGGAAGAGATTTCCGCGGAGAAGTCCGTCGTGTGGATACACGCTCACCAGCATACCGATACAACTGGCAGTCACAGTGACCCGGGATGCCTTAGAACACGACAGTGATCTGAACGAGAGAACTCCTTTGAGTGTGGACGAAATCTGTCGACTCCTGGAACTCTGCCTATCGAATCCGTATTTTTCCTTTAAAGGCGAATACTACAGGCAGACAAGAGGAGCACCAATGGGAGCCTCAATCTCAGTGATCGTGGCCAACATCACCATGGAAAATGTTGAAGCGAGAGCCCTGAGCACCTATGCACAGAAACCCAAAGTGTTCCTCGGGTACGTGGACGATTGTTTCTGCATTATAAAGGCATCGCAAGTCCCCAACCTACCAGGCCATCTAAACTCCATAGAACCGGACATTCAGTTCACTTGTGAGCGCGAAAAAGATGAATCCCTTCCATTCCTTGATTTACTAATCAAGCAAGTGGGAGATTCCCTAAGTTTCTCAGTCTACCGCAAACCTACGCATATAGGCCACCACCTGCACTTTAATTCAAATCACCCTGCAAGCCACAAAACATCAGTAGTCAACACTTTGATAAGAAGAACGGAAACTCATTGCACACCAAAATCAGACAGAGGGAAAGAAAGAAACACCGTGTTCAACGAACTCCAAAAAAACGGCTACCCGCCCCATTTCATTCAGAAAGCAATCCGGCAGCAAAAAAGAAAAGCACTTCCAACGGATCCCCCATCGTCGCCGCCTTCCCAGAAGCGAATCTCTCTCCCCTACGTGAAGGGCACCAGTGAAGCCATTAGCAGACTCCTAAAGAAGGAAGGCACAACGGTCGCACACAAGCCAACCAACACAATAAATCTTCTACCGAAACCCAAGGACCTTCCACCAAGAGGAAGAGCGCAAGGCGTCATCTACAAAATCAAATGTTCCGACTGCCAGGCCGCGTACATTGGCGAAACAAAAAACTTGACCAAAAGAATTAACAGCACAAAAACGACGTCAGGACATTCTCAAGACAACGGAACCCCTTTGCAGAACACTCGGAAGATGCCGACCATAAGATTGAGTTTGAAAAAACCGAAATCCTAACAACAGAAACTAACCAACAAAAACGGCTGTTACTGGAGTCATGGTTCATCCAAAACACCGAAGGCAACTTGAACCGATGCAAGGGAAACCTGCCGTCAGTATACATTCACGGACTAACCACAGCAAGAAAACCAATGCAAACAAAGTCGCGGGTGAGCACAACCATCCCCGGCCGCCCCCAGCCCATCATTCCCATGCAACCGCAGCAACCACAATCCCCTCAACGCTCTCACCACCAAAAAAGACGCGCCTTCCCTCCTTGTCCCCAGCTGGTTCGAAAGAGAAGTTAAGAGTTGCACCTCGACACCTCCGCTGTCACTCCCCCTGAAGAAAGAATCGAGTTGATTCCGAAACGTCGGGAAATGAACCCATTTTTTGGTTGGAGCCCTTTGAAAGTCTTAATGTGGTTTCAGTTGCGCTATACGAGCATGGGGTATGGAAAACTTGCTGTAACTCGCAAACTAATAATGATAGGAAGATAATTTTTGTTGCAACGTATTTTTGAATGTTTGGGCATGCACAAAAAACTAAAAATCGATCTTGCGAAAAAGAAATTGACTTTTGAAGGCGGCACCTACCACCTTAACGGACAGTACAATGCCTTTCGTGGTCCAAAAACCAGGAGGCACGACTCTCTCGAGGAGATAAACCTTTATGTGTAAGAGCAGCGTGCAAAGGACCTTCAACTGTCTTGCGAAGGAATTCAGACAAAACTCGAGCAGTTGCCGTAACAAGAGGGAATCAGCCAATCAGCATTTCAAGCAAGTCAAGGCTGGGTGGGGCCCAGAAGTTCACACAGTGCGACGGACTCTCCCTTTTTCACAGAACAACCATCTACCACTGTCTGCCAGCAAGATATGAGAAACAGCTGGTGGCATTCCAGCACTATGTTATCAAGCTCTGACACAAAAACAGTTACATTCTGGACTAGATTGCGCATTCCAACCAAACTACAAACTACTTTAATATGCCAGGCTGCAAAGCAATCAAGGCGAAAGCATCAAAGGATGTGCACCTGTTAGCAACAGGCCACGAGCAAACACACTTTTATGTTGCTGTGATGTACAGCTGAAGGGTGGAAGATGCCATTGTACACTGTGTTTTGCCAAAAGACCGTGCCAGTGAATGAAGAGTTCCCTGACAAGAATTTCGTATCTGTACGAATGAAAAGGGACTCAAGAAGAAGGTCGAACGACAGTTTGAGATGGTGTGCATGAAGCAACCGGGAGCAGACTTGACGCTTCCAAACGTGCTCATCTTGACTCAAACAGAGGCCATATTTGCCCAGACATGAAGCATCTGGCCCAGGCGGCTCGTACTGACCCAACCATCATACTCATAACTTTCACCACGATATCACAGCTACAACTGCTGGATGTCGCCCTTTGGCCACAGAAAGAACACGCAGCCCCTATTCAGTGTATTCACCCCTGGTGAAGGTGCTTTTGCTTCCTTCACTGCCTGAGATCGGCAATTATATACAGTGTCTGTATATATCACCAGAGGTTGGGAGTTGAAAAATAACTCCTTTATGTTGGACACTACTGTGGTTTTTGCAGTGTAATGCCTGGTGTCTTTCAGAGGCAGAGTACAAAAGCACATGTCAATACATAAAGTAGACTTTCAGTAAACGGAAATCTCTTTAAACGGAACAACTGCCCCTAATATGATTGGTTTCATACGTGGATTCTGCACCCCTGCTCCTCTCTCGGTGAACGGAACCCATGTTAAATGGAACACATTTTCCTCGTCCCTTCAGGTTCCGTTTAATGAGTCTACTGTAAGTGGGGAAAGCTGAAGTGCAACGGACTCTCCCTTTTTCACAGAACAACCATCTACCAGTGTCTGCCAGCAAGATATGAACTGCACTGACATGGAAAATCGCATAGAACAGCCGGACCACATTAAGATACTCGGACTACTGTGGAACACCAGATCAGACAAGCTAAGCTTGAACGTCGTCCATTCGGGATTTGCGCCCCTTTCTTGTTGAGGAGGATGGCTTGTTGCGAATTGAAACAAGAATTTGGAACGCTGTGTACCACGAAGGCATCAAACACCCAATCCTGCTTCCCGGTAACCACATCGCCACCGAACTCATCGCAACGGGCTTACACCGGAGGCTTCTTCACGCAGGAGTCGCAACAACCATCGCAGAACTCCGAGAGCGCTTCTGGGTGACGAAGGGGAAGCAGTGCGTGAAAAGAGTGATCGGGCGGTGTACTTGGTGCACGCGATTAAGGGTGAAACCTGCGACGGCTCCGATGGCGGCGCTACCTGCTGACCGAGTGAATGTGTCCAAACCATTTGACATTGCTGGTGTAGATTTTATTGGACCAGTGTACCTGAAGAGTGAGCCAGCACAAAAATCCTACATCGTACTGTTCACCTGCGCGGTAGTACGTACTATTCATCTGGACCTTGTCTTGCGCTCAACAGCCGACAGTTTCTTGGAAGCTGTTCGGCGTTTCATTGCACATCGTGGACTTCCTTCAGTGATCTACTCTGACAATGCTCTGTGCTTTAAACGTGCTTCTCACGAACTTCGTGCCGTATATGATACTATTCGGGGCAGTGAGGTTGGGAATTATCTGTCTGCTCATAGCATTACAGTAAAATCTCGTTAATTCGACCCCCGTTAATTCGGAATTTCGGTTAATTCGGACGCGGCGTCTGGTCCCGTCCAAAATGTGCATTGTTCTATGGCTGAGAACTCTCATTAATTCGGACAGATTCGACCGCGCTTCGGTTAATTCGAACTCCCGACCGAGGTCGGGTCGAGACGGGGAAGCAGCAGCGGATACCGCCACGGCCGCAGTTCGGATATAATTCGGATTCGCAGCCGAAATCGACGGCGCATCTAACAACTTCGAGATCGGATCATGGCCTCCGAGATTTAAAACGAGGTAACGAGATCGGATTATGGCCTCCGAGATTTAAAACGAGCTTTGCATCTCGGAGGCACATACACAATGAAAGGCAGCGCATCGCTACTGTCATCAGCAACAGGCAACATGGCGACGGTCCGTCCGCGTCATGGAGGCCGCGTTATCAACGCGATCAGCCAGCCACGAGTGGTGGATGATGAGAATAGCATAGAATATGGCATAAGGCATCGTTCCGCGATAGCACCCCTGGTGTTCCGCAACGTGCGCGGTGAAGCGTTGTGCAGGCCTGGCGTTCCGGACTTTCCGCACGCCTTTCTACGTACGAGCCGTGCAACATTATCAACACTGACGAGACAGCGCTGTTCTTTAAGGCTCTGCCCGAGAAGACGATCGTGTTTAAGGGGGACCCGTGCGTCGGCGGGAAACGGAGTAGAGAGCGGGTGACGGTTCTTCTGGCTACGAACATGACCGGCACAGAGTAGCTGCCGCTGCTGGTGATCGGAAATGCTGCGAAGCCAAGATGTTTTAAGAACATTAAGCAGCTGCCTGTCGACTACCGCTTTAATAGAAAGGCTTGGATGACGGCCGAAATATTTCAAGCCTGGCTGCGTCAGCTAGACCGCCGCTTGCGGCACAGTGTGCGCGGACAGCCACCTTCAGGAACTTAGCAAAATTGTGATTTCCTTGCACGTTGCCTCCGCGAAGCAAACCGCGATCACCGACTTCTTTAAGAAATAAAAGTCTGGTGGTGGCGGAAACATTTTTCTAGTGTTTTGATCGTACTCGCGATAATTCGAACCCTCGGTTAATTCGGACATTCTCTCTGGTCCCGTGAAGTCCGAATTAACGGGGTTTTACTGTATGTGGAAATTCTCTGCTGACAGCGCTCCTTGGTGGGGAGGATTTCGGGAGCGTATGGTGAGGTCAGTAAAAGAAAACTTGAGGAGAACTCTAGGGAGGTCACTTCTAGATTATGGTCAAATGAGCACGGTCCTAGCAGAAATTGAAGCCATCATTAACAAGAGACCTCTGACGTATTCATATCCTGCCCCAGAGGAACCAGAAGTCTTGACACCTGCCCATTTCTTGCATGGCAAGCGACTGACGGCACTTCCTGACTTAGAAACTGTAGCCATGGTACCTAGCTCCCATACTGAGCTACTTAAAACATGGATACAGAGACAAAAGATGCAAAAAGACTTCTGGAATCGCTGGTACAAGGAATATTTATTACTCCTTAGAAGCGGCCATAATAGGCCAGTGATGGACATCACTAGTATTGCTGAAGGCAATATAGTCATAGTGCGTGATAATGCCTTGCCCAAGTTGTGTTGGAAACTCGCACATGTCCTGAAGAACATTACCGGAAACGACGGCATTGTGCGTGCATGTCGCCTAAAGCTAGCCAACGGCAAAGTAATCACGCGGCCTATACAACATTTGTGTTGCCTAGAAATGCACCCGTAGCAATTCGTGGGCCGGAAGTGTTAATAACAGAAAACATAGCTCGCGCTAGAAGGAGAGGGAGACGAGAAACGGCGCGTGGCACGCGGAGCTTTGGGTTTTTTCACTGGAATAAACGGCAGCGTTGGGACGCGCTGCTCTATATCTTCAGGCGTATTGTCCTTAAACCTGGTTTACATTAAAACGAAGTCTTCAGATTTTACAGAAGCTCTGCAGCTCACGAAGTTCCAGTAGTTAGCTGTACTTTAGCAATGTAGAGAAACCACAGGCTTCAAACCACAGCCAATGTACAGCAATGGCAGAAGCATGCTAGGCGCACCTGTACTTGGGCAGGATCAATCATGTCCTGGGGAATGGTGAAGGCACCAAGCAGAAAGCCACCTCCTTCACGTGGATGAGGCAGCCCGCCAGATGCACTCCCCCTAGGTCCTCCACCTCCCAAGGTAGAGCCAGTACTGGCAGCCCCTGATGATGACGAACCCCCCGAGGACGGCTGTGGTGGTGGCCGTTGCACCAGGTGAATAACTTTGCCGTTAACATCTGCACACAAGAAAAGGACACCAACAGCTATTCAGGATGCCCACATGTGCATAACTGAAGTAATACTGCTTCCATTGCAACAATGAATGTCACCAGAAGTATCCATATGGATGCCCACACAGGCAAGTGGAACAAAAGGGTCAGTCATTAACTAAGAGACAAGGCAACTATACGCAGAATACCCCATACCTATAATAGCTTAAACATATACAGCCCTATGTCATGCTTTCTTGTTGATATTTCGCATTCTTTTTTTTCCCACTAACTTCATGTTTAAACAGTGCTAGATTTACTTCTGGCCACACAATCAAGTGCATGGTCACTTACAGTAAAACTAATGCAAAATAGAGGGTGTTAGTGTGAATACAGGACTTGCACCTGATACACATATATAGTTTCCCCATTTTTTTACATTAAAGCCCTCTGGTAATATTTTGTTATAGTCCAGTTTTCATTATATGCGCCGTTCATTTTCACAAGCTTTCTACCAGATGCATTGGAACTAAAAAATGGAATTAACTTATGCAAAAATTACCCTTGAAATATCTGGTTATGCTAAAAAAAGTTAACACTTATGTAGAAATAAATGAGGTGTCTATAAAGCACACAGACATTTACACATACAATTTGTGAGCTACTTCAGGCCAGCTTCGTGTGCACTGGCAGCTCGATATGCGCTGGCCCTATGTCATGCTTTCTTGTTGATATTTCGCATTCTGCTAACTTCATGTTTAAACAGTGCTCGATGGCCATACAATCAAGTGCATGGTCACTTACAGTAAAACTAATGCAAAATAGAGGGTGTTAGTGTGAATACAGGACTTGCACCTGACACACATATATAGTTTCCCCATTTTTTTACATTAAGGCCCTCTGGTAATATTTTGTTATAGTCCAGTTTTCATTATATGCGCCGTTCATTTTCACAAGCTTTCTACCAGATGCATTGGAACTGAAAAATGGAATTAACTTATGCAAAAAATTACCCTTGAAATATCTGGTTATGCTAAAAAAAGTTAACACTTATGTAGAAATAAATGAGGTGTCTATAAAGCACACAGACATTTACACAACAATTTTTACTGGCCTTCGTGTGCCTGCAATAGCAGCTATGCGAATGGTGGTACTCTGGTGATGTCAACTCCTGTAAAGCTTCGACAATGATTTGCCTTTTATGGAAATGCTCCAGCTAGAACAGCTACATTTCCACTAGTTTGATCATACTTTGACTGTGTGCTTGCATAACGCTATGTTTTTCAACAGTGCCTGTATTTTTGCTACAGTTAATTATGTAAATGCCAGAATTAGGAGCTCAGCAATACTTAAATATTTACTGCATATTCTCTTTATACACAGCCATCGTGTACATGCCGAGCCGTAATATCTAGACTCAGTGTAATAATCTGAGACAAGTAGTATTGCAGGCTCTTGTGTGAAAGCAAGAAGGTCACATCAAGCGAGTGAACAAGCGTCTACATAAGTTTCGGAAGCAAGGCACAATACTGGCCATTACTTGATGAACTTCAATAATTATCATTTCACTCATAATTGTAGTCGCACAGTGTTGTGTATAAAAAGACTTTCCGACCAAAAATCCAATAATTTCAGCGACAAGCAGCTTATCTCCAGCATGAATTGCACCACGCTCTACAGGTTTCACACTTGTCAAGCATGCTTCACTGTTTTTTCACAAATAAATTTGTCACCACTTTCCAATACAAATGGCGCAATTTTGTTTAGGTTAGCATAATTTTTCTGTTGAACACACTTCGAGACAATTAAAATTTTATATAGAAAAAGTAGAAAAACCCACGTCAAGTGAAAAAGAACCGCAGATTATCGGTGTGTCGTTCAGGTGATGGATTGGCCCCAGCAACATCGAGGTAGGTGATGATGAAGAGAAGGCTGCGGGTGACCTCAATGATGAACTGCTGGAATGCTTAGGCAGTGTTCCTCAATTTAAAGGACACGCTTAGAAGAGTAGCGGTTTGGTCTAATTGGTAGGTCATGACAAGAGCTATAGCATAAACTGGGGAAGAGGGACAGAGTAACACTTGAGGATAAGGCCGCTCTAGCTCTTGTTTTGAAGGACATGCAGACAAACTAAAGTGGCAGCACGGCTACAACGTCGCAGAACAGCTATAAGGTCTCGTTATAGTCTTCTATAGATTGACACACTGCAACATGGGCACAATGCTATCATACCGATACACCACCACCAAGGGCTTTCTGCTTTGTGAGTGGCAGGGGTGAACTTTCTGAGTGGCAGGGGTGAACTTGATGGTGGACTAGTTGGTACACGCACTCCGAGTAAATAAGACGCACAAAAACAAAATGTGTAGATGCTTCTTCTGCTGTGCCTTATTCTGAGAAGTGGGACAAAATTTTTGAAGCAATTTCCAGTGCAGAAAAATTGTGCCATACATTTCAGTCATGGCACGATATATTTCAATTGGCGAAATCTCTCAGAATTAGATTTCAATGATGCGAGACTGTTATTTCAAAAAATTCCCATTTCTGCCTGCTGCTTACGCAAAAGCACAACACCCCCCAAAAAAAAGACAAATAGTAAAACTCTCATTGACAAGGGTGAGATACTGAGGAATCTCGAGGGGCCAACCATATGGTTCTTTCTGCAACTATATCACACCCTGGGTGCTACAGCACACGCGATGGCAATTTCTTTTTTATCCAGATATCAATTATCGTGACACCGTTCATTTTTATTGCGATAGCGGCGTTAAAAGAACCCGGACACGCACCTCCGATGTGGCGTGGCCAAATAGTTTTGCTGACGCCAGAAGCGTCTAATGTGCAACGACCTGCCCAAAACAATCAGGAGGTGCCATTTTTGGTGGTTGCCCGGTCGGATTTGACAGCAGCGAAGTACCCATGAAGTGAAAAAAAAAACTGCGATTTACGACACGGACTAAAAAGGTAGAGACACAATGCCTTCACGTCAGTGTCGTAAAGCACTGTTGTCACTTTGTACAGCCAGCGCCACCTCTACTTTTTCCAATGCCCATCAGATGCGCCCGATCCGACTGTTCACCACCCCCTCCTCTCGTCTTTTCCTAATCTCCCCCCACCAACTAGCGTTCACGCTTGCTTTGTGTTCATGGGGGAGAGTACCCTTTGCCTCACGGCGGAAGTCGGAGGAGATAATTTTCTGTTCTGTTGTGAGCTGTGGGAATAGCAAAATTTTGGGTGCAAAGCGAATTCGAATATTGAAGTGTGAGTGCTAATCGAATCGAATATTTTTCGAATATTTCTCGAATATTTTTTGAGTACTTCAAAGCGAAATTGCAGAAAAAAAAGTTACCAAGCATATTCTTATGAGATAGCAACATGAAAGTGTTTCTTTTCGCTAGGTTGATGAAGCACTGGCGGGGTGGTGTTTCATGGTTGTCTTATCCAGAATGAGGCAGTGTAGAGGCTGAACTGCATTTATGTACATGGTTTGGTGCAACCAAAGTGTTGCCGACAACATTTTACACGTGATAGGCAAAGATGCCATTTCCTCAGCCTCTCCTCCTCTTTCAACTTCTGTGGAAGCCCAACTGATGTGGCAGACAAGTGTGTGCTCCCTTCAAGTCCGGAGTTCCAAATCTGCCTCGTAGACGTCGATATATAAGAACATCTGAAATTTTGGATGCTAAAAAGCTTCGGCTTCCGATTTTTCGCACTTTCTGCCCAAATTTCAGGTCCAAAACAGCATCAGTTGAGCCCCCACCTCTGCCCCATTTTCATCTCCATGTTGGAACCAGAGTCTTCTTGAGTTAATACATTTGCGACCATAGCAGAGCTTGAAAGGCAGCTTTGCCACAATGCCGGGGTGTGATGAGGTGAAGCATACTGAAAATCTAGGGACCACTTCCAATCGGATGTTGACCGTCTCTTGGCAAAGATCGACCATAACGGAGCTTTAAAGGCAGCTTTGCCGCAATACCGGGGTGTGATGAAGTGAAGCATACTGAAAATCTAGGGACCACTTCCAATTGGACGTTGTCTTTTGGCAAAGAGTGACCGTAACTGAGCTTGAAAGGCAGCTTTTCCGCAATACGAGTGTGTAATGTGGTGAAGCATATTAAAAATCTGAAGGGGTCACTTTCAATCGGGCGTTGACTGTATTTGTTTTGGGACGTTCGAATAGTAAAATTTCAGTGTGAATCGAATCGAATAGCAAACACTATTCGAAAAATATTCGAAATTTCGAATATTCTCACACCTCTAGTTTTTATACATGGAGCGGCATCTTGCATCCCTCATGATCACTATGTTGGCTGCCACGCTGACTCTCAAAGAGACGCTGTGTTTTGAGATGGCCCGTCTCCGTTCGTGGCACTATGTGTGCAATCAACGGGAACGAGTCACTGCGACGCTACTGCATGGGGTGGCTTTATTAAGCTAATAAGTGCCACACGAGCGCTGTGGGGCGGTGGCAGTTATGCCTCAAGCCACGAAGGAAGAAGTACGAAGAAACAAATCTGACAGACGTGTGATATGGTAGAGGGATGGAGTGTCTACCGCCACAGCAGCACTGTGTTCTCAGACGCAGGTGTTACGCAAGCAGCCGTACCCTTTAGGTGGCGTCGCACCACGACAACTCCCTGAACTAAGGCAGACCAACGGCTTTCATTGAGGAGTGAGCGTTTGCACCAGCATTGAAAAAAATAGAGGAGCCGTCGGTACAGCACAACACCAAATGGCCCAATGTTGCTCACTTCTGTACCCATGAACATTTGGGTAAGCAGGCTTTTG
The DNA here is from genome assembly GCF_013339695.2 of Rhipicephalus sanguineus. Classification (NCBI taxonomy): domain Eukaryota; kingdom Metazoa; phylum Arthropoda; class Arachnida; order Ixodida; family Ixodidae; genus Rhipicephalus; species Rhipicephalus sanguineus. The sequence continues at coordinate 169,817,743 of NC_051176.1, forward strand.
TAGATTTTTTTGTTTTGTTTTTGCATCACCACAACAGTTTTCCTTTGTTTGCCTACCACAAAATTATAAGTAAACATGTAAGAGATGCAAAATCAGTCGGAACATGCACAAAAGAAGCAGTCACTGAAGGCCGCACATGCAGAATGCAACTATAAACGCTTCACAAATGACCCCCGACTGCAGCTTGGCAGCATTTCCCATTGGATCATCACATGAGGGACAGCACAGCCAAAATGTGGGGTGCAAGTGCTCCTCACCAGATTTTCTTTTTACATGTGAACTTCACTGCGAAAGTTTGTTTCATGGTGGTCAGGCTTAACAGAGGGACAGCAGGCATATTTCCATCATCACTGTGATGTTTCATGAAGACCAAATGTGACAGATCCTATTACTATGGGTGCACAGAAAAGCACATCAGAGCAAGCCAAGAAGGACAGCACCTTAATGCACACCACCTTTCCCCATGTTGGGAAAGGGAAAGGTGAGCCAGGTTAGCAAGTCTTGTTCTAGCTAGATTGCCCATTCAGTGCATAGATTGCCCACTCCTTATATTGCTGGTAATATGTGACGGGTGCAAAGGCTGGGAAAAGCCAAGATGGCTGGTGGCTTTGTGTGCACTGCTTTCCCACATGCTTAGTGTTGGAGGTCACATTAACCGAGAGTTATGGAGACTTGTTGAAGCGCTTCTCGAATCTGCCTGCACTGTTCATCATGCCAGCATTGGAACCACAAGTGTTTGTTATGACCGAGAGAGATTTGTTCATGCTTGCCTGTGCACATGCTGGACCATGCTTGTTTACTCTATATATGGCCAATAATACAACGAACCTCATATATCATGTAGGTGTCCAACACATTTCAATTGCTATCAATGCAGCTAAATGAAGACATTATTGCTTTTGCACAATGAGCACAGGATCCTCCAGTGTGGCTAAAGTTTATTTTAAAGGAATTTCCGCGCACTGATGGGCACCACATGATGTTGGCTGCACCGACAAACAGTAACTCCCCTCAAGCTTGGCTAGACAGTCTCTTTGTGCATCGCAAGCATTCCAATAATTAAATTCGTGATGTCTCGAAAAATGCTTTGCAAGCCAACTTGTTTTTGACCACACATACAAATTCTGAAAATTTACAAGACTTATATTTACGCACGGATGTGGCTAATTCGGAGCACCTCAACACTCGCATTGTGATCAAGGGGGCGTGCTTACTCCCCCTTTAAATCCCCTCATTAGTATTGACAACACATGTGTTACTGAGAACAGTCAATAGCCATTCATGAAACTTTATCAACCCAGTCAGACATCCCTGCAAATTCTGCCGAGTGTTCTTCCTCTGGATCAGCAAAGACATGTTCATACACTTACACTGCTCTTGCGCTATCACTTCTGAAGTATGTGTTTAGCACATAAGGCAATGTGCATATTCAAACAAATGGGCACACATTCAAGTAATGGACAAGTGAACTACTCAAGTACTTTACATAAAGTAACCCCAAATTCGCCATATGTTCAAACTCAGAAAAAGTGTAGATTTGATCAAATACAAGCAACTGTGCTTTAAACAACACCATTTTGCTCTTGATTTCAGAGAGCATGCAATCCCATACAGTGTGCACCGAACATGTACAACATTCAAAGCAAAATAGCAGGACACGCTCCCAGTTCCCTAAATGTTGCATCATCATCATCATCATCAGCCTGTCTACGCCCACTGCAGGGCAAAGGCCTCTTCCAAGTTCCGCCCAATCAACCCGGTCCTGTGCTTTCTGCTGCCACGTTGTACCTGCAAACTTCTTAATCTCATCTACCCACCTAATTTTCTGTCTCCCTCTCACGCGTTTGTCATCTCTTGGAATCCAGTCAGTTACCCTTAATGACCACCGGTTATCCTGCCAACGTGCTACGTGCCCGGCCCATGTCCATTTCTTCTTCTTGATTTCAACTATGATGTCCTTAACCCCCGTTTGTTCCCTGACCCACTCTGCTCTCTTCCTGTCTCTCAAGGTTACACCTACCATTTTTCTTTCCATCGCTCGCTGCGTCGTCCTCAATTTAAGTTGAACCCTCTTTGTAAGTCTCCATGTTTCTGCTCCGTAGGTAAGTACCGGTAAGATGCAGCTGTTATATACCTTTCTCTTGAGGGATAGTGGTAGATTGCCATTCATGATTTGATAATGCTTGCCGAATGAGCCCCAGCCCATCCTTATTCTTCTAGTTATTTCGCTCTCATGGTTCGGCTCTGCGGTTACTACCTGTCCTAAGTAGACGTACTCCTTTACAACTTCCAGTGTCTCGCCACCTATCGCAAAGCGCTGTTCTCTGCCAAGATTGTTCCACATTACTTTAGTAACGCGGGAGACGAATTGCAGCTCATGATTACTGAACTGGATACGGAAAGTAGAAGAATAGGTCTGAAAATTAATATGCATAAAACTAAAGTAATGTGGAACAATCTTGGCAGAGAAATGTTGCATAGATATGTTTAATTAGTGATAAGCTGTCTGACACCCACCTCTTTGACAGAACTGTGTAGCCAACCCCTCAAAGCATTTAGAACACTGCAAAACTGCTGGTAAGGTTACACATGCACACACACAATGCAAAGAACTGCAAACACTGAATGGACTCCATTTGCTCAGCAAATGCATCATTGTCAATTTCAAAATTTAGAATGTCTAACCACAAGCATACCGCCACCTCTAAAGCAAGTGAAAAGCGTTCTGCACACTAATTGTCTACAGCACAGCAGTAGAAGGCTCTGACAGGCTTCACAACATTCTTCTGCTGATAACTTGCACAACGTAATGCAGTTCGCAACAAATGCTACGATTAACTGCATTTTTACAAATCAAGTGAAAAGGACAGTGTCAGGCTGAGCATAAAGACATGTTCACAGCAGTAATTACTGAAATAGTTCAACAGAACTTGTAAGTTACATGGATCCTTACGAAAGAGGGGGGGTCTGATCGAGGGCTCGTTTGTTTTGTTACACACAACCTAATGAAACCAACAGACAATGAAGCTAAGAAAGGTATAGGGAACATATATATTTTAATTGTAGGATCCTTACCATATTCACTCAATTTCTTGTCATCTTGGAGCACTCGCCCACAGAAGATAAGACGCTGCTTGTCTGCAGTGATGTTCTGAAATAATATAACGTCAAATTTAAAGGAAGCAAGTATAGCCTTAAAATTTGAGAAAAATAATTCACCTCGACTTACCACTGACGATGCTATTTTCTCTTTGAAGTTTTTGACAGTGATCTAAGGAAAGAAACGTAGGGAAATGTTTTGCAAACAAATTTATATGATAAATGACAGGCAACGATTGTTTAAATGTCGAGGCATAAAGCCACCTGACTGCTCAATACGTCAAGCATTAAGCACACATATGTAATGCTTAAGGGGCGGCGAGCAAAATAGCATGGTATACTGTAAATGTGACATGTCAGCTAATTATTGGTTGGTAACATGCGCGATGAACGTAACAAGCGAACTTACATCGTCGGGTACAGAGTAATTTCGATTCTGTGAATCTAACGTCTTCACCGTGACTTCCAACATCTGAAAAAAAAAAAATCAATAATAATAACGCGTACTCAGGGTTGACGAAGACACAGTCACATAATCCGATCGCTGGAACAGTGAAGAGGCGAAATAAGTGCGTCGAATTATGCCTAAAACACGAAAGCATGGCCTGGCTGAATACAAAAAGCAGGGGTCCCTTCGAAACCAAGAAAAATCGTCTAGCTGGCATTGACCACAAAAGTAAAAACGACATAGTGTCGGCAAGACAACGCCTAAAAGAAATAGAAATAAAAAAAACTACGTTCACAACCATTTTTTGTTGACGCTCTCGATACACGAACACCTACAGAAAAATAAGCGCTAAATGCGTTTGACTGTAGGCCGCTGGCTAAACAGGTGACTTCTACTCGTGCAAGTTGCACACCGTTTGCAGGCACAGTCAACAGGACAAAGTATACTTGCAATTTTAGCGGCTGCCTGCGTTGGGTCTACAGATGAACGAGCATAAATACGATGCAGATAAACGAGTTCACACACTTCGTCGCCGCCTGGGAGGACACTTCACTCTTCGCGTAGCCGCGGAGGGTCGCAGTAATCGAGAAGTCAGATGAAGAGAAAAATAAATATACACATATTGAAAGCTTAAAATGAATTGTATTAACAAAAATCCTACAAAACAGCGATTATAATTACGTTTTACTATAAAAACTTATTTGCGCACGAGATCGCAGAAGGCGCCATCTTACATGTGTGTTTGTTATTAGCACGTTCGTTTGCTGTGTTCGAGTAGGCTCGTGCGAGTTGGTTTCTCACTCGTTCAGGCGTTTCGTGGCTGCATTTCTCAAATTGTGCAAAGGTTTGGACCTTCATCATGTCTGAAACGGACTGGGACACTGTCACCTACCTGCGAAAGAAGCCTATGAAGGCTAGTCAGCTGCGATCTCAACAGGTTTGTCTCTCACGCACTTACGTTGCAGGCCTGGTTTAAAGGCTCGTTCGAGTGACGCGTAAAATGCGTTGTGCTTTCCTGTTCTCTTTCAACAGGTAATCAACGCAGCGCAAAGGCAGGGAGTGCCAATCGAGACTACAAAAAAATGTAAGTGGGACTTCAGACCGTGTAATATTAACCAGAATCTTTCCCCGAGTTTTTGTGAGATGGGAAGCAGTGATGTGGATCTTGTGCGTTCGATGTTTACGTATTAGGCATGGAATTGAAGGGCGATGAGTAAACGTTTCGTTAAATTATGCAAGCAGCCTATTAACATGAAATGAGTCCCCCCCCCCCCTTTTTTTTTTAATGCGGAACTTACTATATTTGGCTTGTATTTTACACGATTTATTCTTTTGTCTGCTGCGCATGGTTCAGTCAATGCTGCAACGAATAAGAAGACAGTCACTACCTTAAATACTGCTAAGCTTGATCGAGAGACGGAAGAGTTGCATCATGACCGCATTGGCCTGGACGTGGGAAGACTCATTCAACAAGGCAGGCAGGCCAAGAACATGACACAGAAGGAACTGGCCACCGTAAGTCCACGCTTTGGCTACGAGCATGTCGAACATGCTGTGCATCGTGAGATATGCACAACCTGTTTATGCTTTTCGGTGCGCTGGACATAACACAAAAATTACGTGATTTCCTAAGTTCCGGGTTATAGTGGCTGTGTTCTGGTTTTTTACTTTACCGAGAAGAAACGCTTGGTACTTTTACTGCTACTGAAGGTTTAGGGTTATATTGTGCTAGTTAATACCCCAGTGCAGCTTTTAAGTGATAAAATCTAGCATTATACAAACTACGACGTAGAGCCTATGAGCCTCTCAGGGGGCTTGAAAGGCAGAGCCCAGCAGTCAGGCATATCAAACCACACCTACAGAAAAGGCAGAAGTGTAAATTGTTGTTTTCCAAACAGAAGGTGATGGCATAACATTCAGAGATTGGAGGACAGCAGAATGGGTCAGGGAACAAACACAGGTAGCCAATATTCTAGTTGTCATTAAGTGAAGGAAATGGCCCGTGCTGCTGGCCACGGAATGTGTAGTACAGACAAACGGTGGTCAGTTAAAGCAATGTGGATACCAAAGCATTGGAAACACAGCTGAGTATGGCAGTGAGGTTGATAGTACGATGAAATTGAGAAGTTTGCAGGCATGAAATGGAATCGGCTTGCACAAGGTAAAGTAAATTGGAGATCATTGACAGAGGCCTGCATCCCACAGCAAACATAAAATGGGCTGAGAATGATGGTGAAATTGTCAACGTATTTAAATATGCAATGAGACAAAAAAACGAATTCCTTCAATCATGCAATAATTTCGTATTTAATCTTGTATTTAATCAACATATATGCTTTGCTAATCATTATCAGTCATAGGTGCACAAATGAGTCCATACATCTTTCATGCCATATATGTACCCTTGTTAAACCAAGACTGAGCAGGATTTAGAGAGAGTTAAAGGTGTATTAATTCGCTAATGATCCATATGGTGGGACAAAGAGTGTGTGTCATTGTGGCGTGAAGTAACATTTTTCATAGTTTGTGCTTGCCATTTAAGCCTTGGGAGTGTGTTGCTTTCAGAAAATCAATGAGAAGCCTCAAGTGATAAATGATTACGAAGCTGGTCGTGCCATACCAAACCAGCAAGTCCTGGCGAAAATTGAAAAAGTGATTGGTAAGTTGCCAGCCTGTTTACTAAATCTTTGTCTATATAAAGCTTTAAAAAAAATAATAAATTGCAGTGCCATATGCTTGGGATAGCCAAATAATTGATGGTGTTGAGGTCTGTGCAAATGCTGCCATCGATGAAAGATTTTTCCATTAATCCTTATGAACAGCATGCTGGGTGCTTAATATTGTCAGAGAGACTAGTTTTGCAGGACAAACAAGGAGCTGCTTGCTTTGAAGTGAATTAAGGTGCCAGAAGTTTCGTTTCGTAAGTGTTAGCAACTAGAAGGAGAGTTGCTTCAGAGCAGTGCTCCCAGTTTATGCTTAACAAGCAAGTCAGGTACCAGGTTTGCATTCATATAGCCATTGAAATTGTGCTGTGTTTTGCTGCATATTGTCACTAGTGCACATTATATGGACTAGTGACAATACCCAGACTTGGCAGGTGAACTGGTCTCTTAGTTGATGGCAGTCTGCAAGACATTCAGTTTTGCAAAGATGGTGATTTCACTTGATGCACCTGAATTGATGCAGCCACACGAGTTTTTTGAAGTGTGTACCCTCCTTTGGAAACACCATGTGCAATAAGTTTCTTCTCAAGTCTGAAGGACTGACTGGTTTTTGGCAGACAACCAAATTGAAATGACTTGTCTCTTAACGTCCTATTCAGGTTCATGAGCTCAGATTTGGTATTTCGTGAAATTGTGACAACAGGCTGGAAGAGTATTAAGAACAGCGATAGAAGTTCTGCCCGTGTCGCATATGAAGGCCTGCAATGACTTTTCCACCTGTGCACCAGCACACTTATTATGCCTCACTGCACTATTTATTTGCTGGAGTGGCGTTACTTCACTTTGTAATGTCACTCAAAACAGTAGCTATGGCTTTTTTTTTTAGAAAACTTAAGATTGCAAAAGATACTAGATGATGAAAGGAACATGCACAACACAGGGTGTTTGTGTGTTCCTTTCGTACAATGTAAAATGCAGTACAGTAGACACTCAGTAAACTGAAATCTCTTATAAACAGAATTGCTGCTTAAATGGAACAACTGCTCCTACTCTGATTGGTTTCATACCTGAACAATGCAACCCTGTTCTTCTCTCAGTAAATGGAACTCCTGTCAAACGGAACATATTTCCTTGATCCCATCAGGTTTCATTTAAGAGAGTCTACTGTACAGACTATCCTGTCCATCCTGTTACTAACTGTGATATTCTTCTGCTGAGCATGATGTTGCAAAAGTTCTCAGCGTTTGCAACCACATTCCCATGGTGGCAGAATGCAAGATTGTAGTATAGAGTCGCTGTCAATTCTTGGTGACACTGAGACATTTTCCTGTGGCCTGAAGCGTACCCTCTTGTGCATGGTCCAGCTCATTTCTTTTTACTTTGCACTTTGGCTAACATAACTTTACACTCCATTGAAATGGCAGCCTTCATGACATGACTGAATCACTTGCACCATAAGACTCCACAAATCATCACATAGCCAAAATAAGGCCCTGTGCTTCAAAAGAAGATGGGCACAGGAGGAGGCGAAATTAAAAAAGAAACAACACTTTTTTTCTTTTCTTTATTTGCTGTGTTTGGTTTGTTGTGCTTATCCGTTTCTTTGTTAAACTCGAAAGAAGTGCAAAAGAACTCATTCGCTGGTCTGCGAGAAGTAGCGGCGCAGTGGCTGCCACCTAGTTTTAAGCTCTACAGTGAAAGAAAAAATGGAAACTGCGGTTTTCTTGGGTACAGCACGAAAGAAACAGACAAGCACTACACACCAAATGTAAAGAATGAGCGGTCCAATTGGGTAATTGAAATGGCTTGCTGTTTTTCCTGACCACGTTCTGCTGCGACGCGCCTTTTTAAAAAAAATTGTCACTTGAGCTTCCAGTCTGACGTTACCGCGATGACGGATTACCTGTGCACCCGGTGGTGTGCTCAGTTTCGGTTTTGCCTACATCGGGGCCTTGAATTTCGGCTGTTATTTCAAATTACGTGCCATTTTTTGCAATTTTTAAAAAATGGTCTTGTCATAAATTGTCACGCTACAACTCTCCCAGGTAGACAACGGCCCGAAAGTTAATAATTAAGCTAATTAATGAATTTTTTATTAATTACTCATTTGAATGTAACTTTAGGTGCTGCAAAGTTTTTCTGCCTCGGTGTAGTGTTCGTTTGTGAAGATGACTAAGGCCTGAATGTCATAGCATTTTTATTTAAAAAATCTGTATTGTCTAAAATAAACACTTTGTATATATCGGGTGTCCCAGCTATCTTTAGCCAAGGGTTAATAAATACAATATTAGAGGCAGGCGAGTGAAATCAGGCGCAAATTGCTGACTGTCACCTTGCGCACTGCAGACAGCTTTTTGTTTCGTAGTTAATTAATTTGTTAATTAGTATTAAATATTTAATTATATTGCTAAATATTGACTTTAGCCAAGAAATGTGACTTGCAATGTTCGAGAGCGTCTGCAGAAACCCCCACTGCATTATTTGCTATAAAGAAAGTCTCATGTATACCATTCTTTCCTAGCTGCAAGAAAGCCTGCAAAATACAAAAAGAACCACATGACTAGCGCATTCGCGTGCAGCGAACATGCTGCTGTCAGCTGTGATTTGAGCGAACGAAATCGGCTGCGGCCGCGACTCGCCGGCTCTGCTGCAGCGGTAGGCCGATAAGTTGGCGGTGGTTTCTTGGCCCGTGTCAGCCAGGTGGCGCGCGTGACGGTGCAAGTTGTAGTGAGCGCGGGCCAAGAAACCACCATTAATTTATCGGCCTACCGCTGCAGCCGACTTCGTTCGCTCAAACCACGGCTGAGAGCAGCATGTTAGCTGTGCGCGCATGCGCTAGTCATGTGGTTCTTTTTGTATTTTGCGGGCTTTCTTGCAGCTTGGAAAAAATGGTATACATGAGACTTTCTTTATAGCAAATAATGCAATAGGGGTTTCTGCAGACGCCCTCGAACTTTGCAAGTCACATTTCTTGGCTAAAGTCAATATTTAGCAATTTAATTAAATAATCATAATTAACAAATTAATTAATTACGAAACAAAATTGTCTAGTGCGCAAGGTGATGGTCAGCAATTTGCGCCTGATTTCACTCGCCTCCCTCTAATATTGTATTCTTTAACCCTTGGCTAAAGATAGCTGGGACACCCTGTATATATACTAATACAAGCTGAAAAACTTCAGAAGTGAGGGGGGGTGGTGGCTGAACAGCCCTACCTTCTCTTCCAGCTATGCGTATGCTCTTGAACAACTCGCGACTGCATGCTCAAGCCAACAAAGCCTCCCGTCCAGTTAATTTCTGTAGCCACTATGTAGTAGCATGGTTACTGCGGCAACACCAACCAAATCTTAATCCTGCATTCGTTATGAGAAGCATGGTGAGGCTGGTGAAGTCTTGCAATTCAGAATAATGAAGGGGTTATGTATATCTCTGTCACACACAACCACTCTGGGGCCTACATGGAGGAAAAAAAGAAAAACAAGTGATCGAGCCAAAGTGTCGTAGAAAAGCCACATTGAAGAGGTACACCAAACAGCAAAAGTTTACGGGACGCTGACTCCACGAAAAATGCGAATTTCTGCTCTATTAGTGCTTAGTGCTTATAATTGAGCTGGTGACTGCATATGTCACAGTGGCACCTACAGGCTGGAACACTGATTTGGCGGTTATGTTCTCGCACAAAGCGAGAATATAGTTTTCTCGGACATAACGCGTCCCACAAACTTTTGCTTTTGGGTGTACATGATATCGCAACGTAGAGGTTGGAAGTAACTATTGAGGATTAACAGCTTGCGCCAACTATGCTGAGCAGACAAAAAGTAACAAGCAACGTTGACTTCACTGTCATATGAAACAGTGTCCGAAAAACGGCAGAAGAACATACTCTGGAGCTTAAAGAAATGGGTGACAAGTTGGAGGGAAAGCTTCGGGAACATAAACTTGAGTCCACTGTTTGAAAATCGGCCTCTTTTTTCTTTGTGTGTGTGTGTGCGAAAGGTCTAGGTTGTGTGGGGTCTTGAGAGTGCCGCTCATGGAAAAAAATGGATACACGACACATCAGCAGCGAAACAAACACGTGGGCGTCGATTAGCACCTTTTACACAACGGTGAGCCTGACAGCCGATATGACAGTCTACAATGCCAATATAACACACAAACGCAACATAACACACACAGTGTACCGCGAATACGGCATCGCCGACGTTCAACTCACCACGGGAGTATGTGGGACATAGCCACGGGATCGTCCCCATGAAACTCCCACAAGAGACGACAAACGACAAGGGCGTCAAGCCCCAAGAGAGAGTGATTGCTGTTCCTCATGCACCCACCTAACCTCGCTGACAGGGCGGTGACTACACTAACTGCGCGGGCACTGTGAGGCGAGAACAACTTTACAGGGGGTCTTAGCACCCCCAGAACTGAGAGGTAAAACAGTTTCAGCAAACTGCAGAAAACAGTGCAGTCCAATAAAACCTGCAATAAACAAAAAAGTTTACCGAGAAATAAGCTGGGAAAATTTTTTAGTAGCTATTCGTTGTGAAAATATGTGCCTGGTTTTGCATGTAAAAGATAGGTGTTGTCTTTTTCTATCATCTCAAAAAATGTTATTCTAGTGTCCTTGAAAATTCTTCATAAGGGCCGTACAAGTCTTTAAAAGCCGTTGAATATTTCGTTCACAGTTGCTATGAACTGTAGATATAAACTACGACATAGCAATCAATGTGGTGGTAGTCTGTACCGCTGCTACTAGGAACACATCATAATTGATTAGAAGGAAAGCAGTGCAAGTATTGTTGAGTTTTATTGTTCTTGTATTCCAGGAATGAAGCTTCGTGGAAAGGAAAAAGGAATGTCAATGGGCGCCGAGAAGAAAAAGTAGCTGCAAAAGCTTAAGCAGCAAGAAATTTTTCTTCGTATGCTTGCTGCAAGTGGCCTAGCTGGACGGATTTTTAGGGGGCTTTTGACTTTAGCACATGCATCACGTTTTGTCGGTTTCTTCAGTCTTGTTAATAGGCTCCTAGAAGTTTGCATGGGCCCAGTGTGATTTAACCTTTTCCCATGGCAGCGCCAAGGCCACTGAAAATGCAGTCCAGCAGAGGAAACTTCATAGCTTCGCAATATCGCACATGCACTCTGTGTGTTTTTTGGCGACTTCAGCTTCATTGGAAGAAGCATTTGTGTCTTCAGAGCTTGAAAAACTGTGTGTGTGTGTCTACAAATAAAGTGTTTGTTTCAATACTTTTGTGCTACTTATATGATAAAGAGGCTTTTCTTGAGAAGGCATTTGTGTCGGAGAAGTTACGTGACCATTTGTTATAGCAGTTCCCATTTTGCAGCATGCCTCTCCTTTTTGAAAATGCTGTCTTAGTACTTGTCAAGTCTACTTCTAACTTCTTTTTGTATGAACTACAGTTAAACGTTACACTTTCTTATTAGTGCAAATATTTTAATATTTGTCTGAAGCATATAGTACCTGCCAACCCTCCTCAATGTGACATGAAGTTTACAAATGTTGCATTGACTATTCCAAAAACTAAAGTCTGTCTGCAAAAAGGTTTGTTTTGCATTGTGCTCGGAGAAGGGCAGCAAAAGGAAATTGTGATGGCACCTGTGCTACCCTCTTGTGGAAGCACAAGGCTCTATATACTATGCCTCTAGTGTGGCAGTACTTTGTTCTGCACAGTAATTAGTGCAGTGGAGAAGACTCTAACAGAGTTTCACTCATAGTTCTCCAATCATATCTATAGAAGTCTTGATGATGAAAGGACACCACGATGGTACTTGCCTTGAGCAAGTTTATTAACAGCAGAGCTGTTTAAAGGAACCGACAACTGGTCAGAATGCATGATTAGATCCTGGTAGAAATGAAAAGACCGTGAATTATAGTGACAGATTCCAGCATCTTTTTGGCATTGTGAGTAGGATTTACATTTTCAAGTCTTGTTTAAAAGTAACAAAAGACCAGTATGTCGCGCAGCCTAGCGGAAGTGCCTTGCAGCTGGATTATGGAGTCGATCTCTTTGCTGTACGTAGTCCGATGCTGTCATGCGTGCCATAAATAGTCCTGAAAATGGAAGTCTGTAGATTATTATCTATCCCCACTATTCTGTGCTGCTTACGAGGTAAAAGGTGTTGCATGTTGAGAAGCGGCGCTGCCTTCGCGGGAGCCAGTGGCACTATGTTGAGCCACGGCTAGGGTGGCTAGACCACGGCGCATGCATAGCGCATGTGCGCGGTGCTCACGCATGCGCAGTAAACTGCCATGCTCAAACGAACCGCTCTCGGGCTCACTGTTTGCAGCATGTGTTGTCACGTGTGTATACGACTTCATATTCGTTGCACATAGAAAAATTCTGATATCAAATGTTTCACGGCATTTTCCATGTTATCATTCCGTGATTGGACACTCTAAACGGTAAGCTTTCCGTTGTGCTAAAGAAAATAGGTACCATAAAAATTGGTTGTCAGTCCCTTAATTTAAGCTGGCCGCAAAAACTTTGGTGTCCGCAGAAAACCACAGGTGAGTATGCGCCGCAGGAATTAGGCAAGCCCCACCACCGAGCAACGTCAAACGTTGCCACCGAGTACGGAAGGCGAGGGCGTTGAACGAAAACTCTGCTCGGTGAAGTGAAGTGCATGAAACGTGAAATAGAAAGTCATAGAAGGAAAGACAAAAATGAAGAGAAATAAAGGGAATAAAAAGAGTTAGAAAAACAGAGACCAAGAACGAAACTCAAAGAAGGAGAGAAGTAAAGAAAAACAAGAAAAGGTAGAAAAAACAGCAAGACAAAGAGAAAAAGAGGCAGAGCGAGAGAGAAAGGAAAGAAAGAGAGAACATAGAAATAGAAAGCAACAGGTACAAAAAACTGAGAAAATAAAGAGAAACAAGGAAGGCCATCCAGCTCCGCTCTTCCTTCAGGCTTAAGCTGCCATAAATTTTGGAGAAATCGCTAAAGGAAACATTTTTTTTTAATTCGAAAGGCTGCCTGTTGCCATAACATTTATACATGGTATCATGAGAGGCGCGTCACACGTAAATAAATAAGTTGAATTCATGCATGAAATCAAGGCTGGAAGCAAGCATAATTAGCAACAACAAAGTCTCTGAAATGAAATGGGCACTGTGATCTAAAATCAAGACGGTGATTGTTTCTCAGTTTCTACTATAGCAGAGTTTGCTTCATGGAGGCAAATCCCCATTAAGATGTGCGAGTGTCCCAGAAAAAGAAACGTTCGTGTGGCCCCCTCTTCACCCCATTCCCCTGTCATGTCTGCAGGGGTTTTACAAATTTTGATGTTTATAGGTTAGCAGGTATGATGCATTCAGTGGATTACCTGAAAGGACAAGACATTACTTCCAATAATAATAATAATTGGGGTTTAACGTCCCAAAACCACGATATGATTCTGAGAGACGCCGTAGTGGAGGGCTCCGGAAATTTCTACCACCTGGGGTTCTTTAACATGCACCTAAATCTAAGTACACGTACGGGCCTCAAACATTTCCGCCTCCATTGAAAATGCAGCCGCGGCGGCCAAGATTCGATCCCACGACCTTCGGGTCAGCAGTCGAGCGCCATAACCATGCACTAGACCACCGTGGCGGGGCAGACATTGCTTCCACACCAGATACATTATTAAAATAGGTAATCAGTTATTCAGGACTTGTTGAAACTGCAAAAATGGAAGCCGAGCAGCGTGTCTACCAGCCAGAAAACCCAACGCTATCACCACCTTCTAATAGCAGTCCTTGAAATTTATTCACATTCCAGAAGCTTCAAAAAAACCCTTCGGCAAGCATTTCAGGACAACGATCAAACGATATTTTCATGTCCATATGACTTCCACCGCACATCTCTCATAATTATGTCAGCAGTGACAGGGGCTCCAGGCGAATGTGATGCACAAACCTAATGTTTGTAGTAACTAAAGTGGATGTTTGGGCGTGTTGGTACGACATAGCGGAAAGAAAACAGCGCAAGAAAAAGGAAGACACAAACAACAGCGTTCACAACAATGGTTTAACCATCAACACCGCACAATATATACTTGCGCAGTCCAAAACGAAGGGAAGAAGGAACAATGATCAACAAAGACAATATGAACACACTATCAGCGTTATCACTGTAAACCATGCACATTGCGCGTACAACCATCTGATAGCCTAGATAATGAATTTCCTTGCCAGGAAATTCATTATCTATCAGATGGTTCTACGTACGCACAATGTGCATGGTAAATTTACAGTGATAATGCTGATATAGTTTGTTCATATTATCTTTGATTATCATTGTTCCTTCTTTCCTTCGTTTTGGACTGTGCAGTGTTGACAACTAAACCATTAATTGTTATAAGTCAGCGCTGTTGTTTGTGTCTTCCTTTTTCTTGTGCTCCATCTTTTGTGCTGTTTTTTTTCAGCTATGTGTGTTAGTAAAATTTGTAACAAAATGTTGAGGAAGTTCCACACAAACGTGATGTGGGGATACAGTAGCTTTGTGCAAGCTTACTGGAACTTTTACAGTTAAATGCTGGTAATAAATTATGCGCATTGAAAAAGGCAGATATGGTTTGTGTAAATAAGTGTTTGAATTGCTTGTTGAGGCTGAGCAAGCACGGCTAAAGAGCCTGTGGTGTGCAATGCATCATCTATTTATTAATCTTTATATAAAGCATAAATGGGCCTTAAACATTTGCGCATAAGCGGGACACATACATCCCACTTTTCCTTCTGCAGAAAAAAATTTCTCCTACAGCACCTGTCGCAATTAGCACAACGCTAGATGGCTGCTATCTCACCTAAGTCTATGTAAGCTCAAGAAAAACTGTTTTATCGCAGTTTTGGAAGGTGGCAGCAATGCTGTTGAAATTTGTTCGAATTTCCTTGGAAGCTCCTAAATTTTCCTCTCGTCCAGATAAACCTGTCATTCAAAATGCCAAGCAATTTTCTCTTTTTCTAGTTCTAGAGAGGCGATTTCAGCTCCTAGTCACCATGTGTTTTTGTAAAATTGTGCAGTAACTTGACTGATAAATGCATCGAAACACAGCCCTTTGCGAAATTGCCACGCTCTTCGCTAAGCTTAATTGTGGATAACGGTGCATGGGAGTAATTTTCTTGATATCACATACCTTTTGGAAAGCGCGCAGATATTCCGGGAGAACATCAGTACTCCACCATTTCGACAGTGGAAGAAGGGATTACAAAATCAACAAAAATTTTGTTTATGCGGCGAAGCAAGCTTTACAGGAACAGACAGCCCTGTGAAGGCTTGCAAGGCGAATGTGCAGGCACCGTTTTGTTGCTGGAAATGAGGTGCCCACAACGTTCCTCTGCACAACTTGAGAAGTGCTCCTCTGCGCACTGGTGTCGGCCGCCTCATCCAAACAATTAAGTGCCCGCTGATGTGATCGCGTGATATGGTACCTTCGTGAGTCAGTGGGTCGTGTGTCCCACTTTTTCTCCAGCAAAGTATACTGGCTTGATTTTGATAAAATTTGTTTATAGTATTCCTTCGTGGTTCCGGTTTTTATAACATTGTGTCAAAGATATAGGCGAACCTACAAAGGGTTAACAAATGCCATACCTTGGTAAAAGGAAGCCCCAAAAGTGACAAATACACTTTGTCTAAATGTTTCCAGAACAAGTACATTCTGCCAAGCGCACAATCTTCTACGTGCATCCATGCGTTTTGCAAATACTACTGTGCAACGCTCGCAGCTCATTGTAATTGCCAGGCACATCGGGAAATGAGCACCATGCAATTTATGAGAGCATGTATTGGGCCACTGGGGAGTCACGAGTTTCATGTGAAATGGGTTCCACACACATTTCAAGGATTTTACTGCGAAGTCTTGAGACTCTGAAAAACAATGAACTTCAAAGGTGTAGGTATGTAATATGCACAGGTGCTTCTCAAACTACTGTTCCATAAAGGCACACTTGTTGGCTTTTCTCTTGTTTAATTGCACATTCTACAGCGGGATGGCATGGTCCTGCTAATTATAAAGCTCAGGTGCAGTGTATTTGGATATACCTACCGACATATAACTGTCACTTGCACAAGGCATGGTTGTGAAAGCATTTGCAGCTACGAGTCTTTAACCGAATCTCTCCATTGAAGGACCCACGTGTACACTGCGAAATTTGCATCACAGCAAGCTTGGAGCACAAAGCACCTTTTGTGAGGCGTCAGAAATGGGAAGTCAATTAGATATATCTTTGTCAAAGACTTTTCAAATGTGAACTTGAGTTGGGCATACTCTCCTAAAACTGTCCAAGGCATCCACCACACAGTTGTTATTACGCTGTGGATTTTAATTTCTAGTTGTAACGCATGGTTTCTAGTAGGGCAGAATGCAAAAACATCCCGTGTAACAAGATTTTGGCAAATCAAGGAACCATCAGATAACTTCCCCTCAAAGCAGCAGCCCTGAAAGCCCATGCGTGGTGCAATGCACACTTATTTTTCTCAAGCTCATTCGTTGCTTCAGAAAACTCTTAGTGCTAATTGGTTTCTCCCGTGAAATTGGTTCGATTTTACAGCAACGCTGTTATGCTCGAAGTTTGCCGTGTGTCGCAGATAGCAAATTATCACCGTAAACCGGTAAGCGCTCACTTCATCCTCTTTTGCTTTGCTCCCAGAACAAGGATGCATTAACTGATTGTCGAGAGAATGAGTACAGAGAGGGAGAGAGAAAAAAGAGAAAGTGAGAAATTCTTGGTGAGGAGAGATTCGAACCTGCGTACCCACGATTCAAAGGCAAGCGTCGTAACCACTCAGCTATACAGGCATGCTAGAGGAGCATAGCACAGCCTTGTATAATATAGTATAGCAAGGGGGTGGGAAAGGGAAGTGAGGAGAGAACGAGTACAGAAAAAGAGATGGAAAAATAGAAAGCGGAGAAAAGATACATGGTGGGAGAGAGAAAAAAAGGGAAGAGGAAGAAAGATAGGAAGACAGAGAAAGAAAGAGCAAGCACAGCCATGCATATTATAGCATAGCAAGGGGTACGAAAGAGAGGTGAGAGGGTAAATAAAAAAAAGTCGCAGTTTCGCCGCAAGGGCGAAGCAATGAATGCGATAGCAAGGAACTAATGCTATACGAAGTGAGGCTCGCCAATGGATACTCTCAGTTTGAACATCGCTTCTGTTGCAAAGGCGGCCGAAGCAGCGAAGGAAACTAGCGTGCTTCAAGTGTCGAGCTGTGACACTTGATAGTTCGCGCTCATCTTCTGTTTGTTCGTTTAGCGGCGTCCCTTGAGATCGAGTGACTTTCGTACGCTCCGTAACATGAGCGCGGACATCACGGTGAAAGCGTGAAACATCCCTCTTCCCCTCACCACGAGAAAACCGCGCGAGCAGACAGCGGAAGCGTAAGCTTCTCCCATGCGCAAATATAAGAAGAAGCGAGCGAGCTCACCGACAACTTTTAAATGCGCCCGTCGGGCTCCTAGTGCCATCTCGCTGGTAATGAAGAAACGTTTATTATCGCCTGCTGTCTCCGAGTCCGTCCAGCGCTAAAGGGTGTGTATATAACGCTCGCCGTTAGCTACGTGGAGGATCTGCGTTTCGTGGCGTAGTGGATAGCGCCGCTCGCTGCGGAACAAGAGGTCCCTGGTTCGATTCCGCGCTTCGGAAGCATTTTTCTGTTTGGGGCTTTTATATATATATACATACTTATACATATACGGTGCATGACGGCGGCAACGGCGACGGCAAAATCCAGCCGAGACTGTCCATATAATTGCTATCGCAATAAAACCTAGCCAAGCCAGGACCAGGTAGGCACCCACCAGCTCTGCTGTGACCCAGCCTTACACGACGTAGTGCAAGCTGCGTTAATTTTAATCACTCCATAAAGTTACCAGCGCCTGCTCTTTGATCTCAGAGCGACAATAGCCTGTTCGCAGGCAATTCTCCCATTCTACCCAACTGCATGTTTCTTCTAAATAATTACTGCCATAATTGATATCATTGGTCATCTGAAGATGTCTGCCATCACAGAAAGTAATCCCAAAGGTAACGAGTGAATATCACATTTCCCTTACATTAGAGGATTTTCAGACATTTCTTGAAACTCTGAATGTGGTCGTCATGATTAAAATACAATGTGACATTCACAAACCACAGAAGGCCGTTGTGGGCATGCTGGGGTGATCAGCAGAAACGGACAGGCTGGAAAAGGAAATGCTTAAAGCTGGTCAGATTAGCATATCCGTATAGAAGCCTGTACTGTGGGTGCACCTGATCAAAAAGGAATTAAATCTTCATGAATATCCACATATATTCTTTTCATGCCAATTCAGCGCTCATCTTCCTTCCAATGTCACACCAACTAGCCCAGCAAAACAGGTTGAAAGCAGCACATTTTTGTTTAACACTACACTGCAATGGCTTTTAGAAACTTCCTCCATTTCCATGTAATGTGATGCAATCAGCATTTACACTTGTCACCGAGGTTCAGGAGAAAGCAGCATATGTACAACCAGCCTTCCCCACACCTTTGCAATAATGTTAGAATACACTGAAAAAAAAAAAGCACGCAAAAAGAATGTCTTTTTATTCCACAACAATAATAATCATCTGGCTTGCTAGCATTTCTTGAAAACTCTGTGCTTCCTATTAAGAATGCTATGTCAGACTGATAATGCGCATGCTGTTCGGGACCTGGAAGTACTGGGTGCACATCAATAACGCAAGGAAAGGCGAGATAGATGATTATTGTCACAAGAAAAATGACACCCTTTCTATACGCTTTTTTAGAGTCTAAAATACTGCATCTATTTACCCATCTCAATTGGTGTGTTTTCCTCCTACACATATCCAGTAACAGTAACTGGATGTGCATATTTATTCGTAACAGCACTGTGGAGCTTGATGATTGGCGCAGCCATTGGGAGGGTCGGAAGGGAGGGAGGAGGAGTGTTTCAAGTTGCCTCCAAAATTGCATAAACATGCATAAGAGAAAGTTACCCCCCCCCCCCCAACCCCCCTTCTCGAAATAACATCTTGACTACACTCAGTAATTCAGTAAGCAACAGCATAGTCATAATTTTTTTTTAATGCAAGCAACATACCAATGTGATAAAGGAATATCTGTTGCCACATAAGACAAATTATGACAGCTCAGTCTCTGCGGAGTGGCAGTTTATCCTCTTTGATGCCATCCTTGTCAATAATATGGATGATAACGGAGTCTCCAGTGTAGATGTCTCTTTCAGCAGCAGAAATGAAGACATCTTTGATAATGTTCACAGCCCGCTCTCGAGTTGGTGGCTCTGGCTTCACATTTTCCATGTTCTTGAAACCAATCTGGCAACGAATAAATATATGTACCAAAGGCATGTGTCAAATGCTTAGTTATGTCACAACAGTGAATCTAATAGCTATCAAGGAAAGGTAAAAGTGACTCACCTGGTTGTCCAAGAGCGGCTGGAGTAAGGCACTAGAGGAGCCTCCTGCTCTATACTGCACCCTTTCAGAGTGACCAACAGGGTCATAGCAGTAGATGCATCCTTTACCTGTGTCAAAAAAAAAAGTATATGCAAGCCTGTGCGTATGTGCATTGGAATAGCGGATGCTTGTTCTTCAGCAGTGGGGTTGGCTACTTTAGAAGAAGGTATTGCAATTATCTGTCAAGTTTTTAAACAGTAACATAAAGATACAAATTCTATAAACATCTAGAAAGTGAAAATTTCACAAGTTCTATTTCATTAACTTGATACACAACAAAACTGACATGGCACATGACATGAGTGTATGAGGAATATATCTGACAGATTGTGACGTACATGGCAAGGTATTGGTCATTTCATCATGGTCATTTCATCAACTTGATATATACCAAGGGCATGATGCAGCATTAGTGCATGACCAACACGAATTGTGGGTCATGACATAAATAGTATGACATGCATGCACTGTATGTCTCAACATGAATAGCATGTCCCATAAGTCATGACACACATGACAAGGCACCAGTGTGATGTCATGGGGGCCATTTCATTACCTTGCTGCACACTGAAATGCGCGTACAATGACGCAAGTGTATGACAATCACGAATGACAGGTGCTAACATGATTGTTCATGACATGTCACCATCTGTCAAGTAACCACCCCCATACCCGGAAAAGGGAGGCGGCTGGATCAGTCACTGTAAATGCCACACATGCCCTCACATGGCACATTGCTGCCTGCCGCTTTCTGACCTGAACAAATTGGCGACGCGGTGGCTTCAGCCAGGGAGCACCAGCACCACTCTAGAAGATTTAGTACAACCTCCTCGCATACAGTAAACTCCAAAAAACGATGCTCATTTAAAAATGCCAGTTAAACAAAATCAGGCAACTGACTTTCCTCCAGAGGCATTTTTTTAAGGCACTGACTACGGTGACTGGGCCCGTCAGCGCAGTACCGCCGTAAGAGTGAGGGGGCCCGTCATCGTCGTGTAAATTGTAATAGTGAGGGGGCCCGTCATAATAGCGATGCCACTATAGTGACGGGCCCCGTCACCGTGAAGCGGTGACTATGGTGACGGGGCCTGTCGGCGTAGTGATAACGTAAAAGTGAGGGGACCCATCAGCGCAGTAAAATTGTAAAAATGAGGGGGCCCATCACCGTAGTCTAATGGTAAGGATGAGGGGGGCTGTAACCGTAAACTTGTAGTCGTTTTAGACACTTCCGTCGTACGGCTTCGGTGGCATAGTGGGTCAGCGCGCCTTTCAAGAAGCGGTAGTACTGCAGGTCGTCAGATCAGTCCCTGTTTTGTGAACTTTAAGTTTTGTGCCGCTGCATAGGCAACTTTGTCAACTTTAATTTTTGAGTCGCTACATAGACAAGATATATGGCCTGATGCCAAACATAGTGCAGGTGAAAAATGTGTTCCAATTAACCCTGAGGGCTAATAATAATAATAATAATATCTGGGGTTTAACGTCCCAAAACCACGATATGATTATGAGAGACGCCGTAGTGGAGGGCTCCGGAAATTTCGACCACCTGGGGTTCTTTAACGTGCACCTAAATCTAAGTACACGGGCCTCAGACATTTTCGCCTCCATCGAAAATGCAGCCGCCGCGGCCGGGATTCGATCCCGCGACCTTCGGGTCAGCAGTCGAGCGCCATAACCACTAGACCACCGTGGCGGGGCATTAACCCTGAGGGCTGTGTAGTTCGACAGTACATCTCAATAAGTTTCAAAACTGGAATAGACATGTAACTAATTTCAGGACTACTTCGCCTGAAATCATACACGCAGACTTCATGTGATCAAATCTGCTCCTTTAAACAAGGGGACAGGCCCACGTCGCTTTCGTCAATCATCAATGTGTACTATTGCAACACAAACGTTTAGTTAGACATGCGAACTCTCCAACGGTGCGGTACATATATGGTGCGCTCTCTGTAGCTAGCTATCTTCCAATCATGAGACGGCGCTTTTCCCACGGTATCGAGGTGTGTTCCGTATGGTTCTCGTCGATTCAAATGCGAACGCGCCGCGGCTGCGGGCTTGGGTAAACCCCAAGGTGTGAATGAGTCGATGAACCCAATATGCAGGAATGAACGTGCGTCTAGCAGCGTGCCTATATTCTATGCTGAGCGGAGGGAGTGGTAGTGAGCCTGAACGCCGTCACCTCGCACCGCAGTAAATAATAAAAACGATCAAAACTGCTCTAATCACTTCAGTAAGAGCACCGACAGCACCGCTATGAGCGCAGTTATGACGGGCCAACTCACTATTATGACATCATTACGGCTGTATTGACTCAATATGGTAGTGTCTGCGCGTTTTTAATTTTATGCAGCATTGCTGCAGAGCTTGCGGTGGGGGGAGCTCAGACCAGGGCTTCGCTGGGGCTGCCACTCTGCGAGCCCGTTCAGTCAGCTGGACTCAGCTGGTCCAGGTTCTCGCTGGCCAGCGGCACCTCCCATCGCTCCACTGTGGAATGATGCCCGACGCGATTACCTTTTAAAAATAAGTAACATTATTTAAACAATATTGAAAACAGAATACAAAAAAGAAAAATTTACTTGGTGAGCGCGATTCAAACCGAGGTCGCACACCAACAACGCATCATGCATTGCCCACTGCGCCTCGAAATCCGAACCGCCACAGACAGCAACATGACTTTCTTTGAAAAAGAAAAATTACGGCTCCTTCAGAGCAGTAACGTCAGTGTTGACGCATTACCCTGAAAAAAAAGAAATTGACAAAACAGAGCTTGATCTGATGACCTGCAGCACTACCGCTTTTTGAACAGTGCGCTGACCCACTACGCCACCAAAGCCACAGCACAGTAGCGTCTAAAACGATTACAAGTTTACAGTAACGGGCCCCCCTCATTTTTACCATTACACTGCAGTGACAGGACCCGTCATTTTTACCATTTTACTGCGCTGATGGGTCCCCTCATTTTTATATCACTATGCTGATGGGCCCCGTCACTGTAGTCACTGCTTCACAGTGACGGGGCCCGTCACTATAGTTGCATCGCTATTATGATGGGCCCCCTCACTTTTACGACGGTACTGCGCTGACGGGCCCCGTCACTGTAGTCAGTGCCTTTTTTTAAACTCCAGTTGAATAGAACTAGAACCAACATCACCGCACACTTCCTAGGCCATTATATTCTATACAAAACATAGGTCAGTTGGACAACCATGTAAAAATGGCAATGCTATGCAGTGAAGAAAATATTACCAATCGGGCAGTTTTGGCTCTGTTTTGACAATGGCTGCATATGTGAAATTCACATTGCACAGTTTTTGCATCCTGTGCCTTGCGATCAGTCAAGAAGCAATCATTGACAATGGCTACCAAAGTGGATGTCAAGAAATATGCGATGCACTGATCAAGCTTTAAATTTAAGTCCACTATGTGACACTATGTCATGTTCAATGAAGGATGAAAGAAGATATATGCTGCCTAGAACGGCACCTTGATGAATTGCTGAGGCCATATATATTCCGAGTTGGAGCCGTTGCCATAATATCACTAATATTACTTTCAGGGCTCACTGTTTGACTAGTTGAAGAAAGGTGGGCAATGAGTTGCTTCAGTCTTCAGACACACGAGATTCTACGCCATGCAAAGCAACACTGTTACGAAAGTGATAGTCTCAGAATATGGCCCTTGGATGCAGATACATACTTCTGAACATTCAAGAAATGTAGAAAACACCAGAGATTCATACTTGTACAGCATCACCTTTCCTATCAGATACCTAATTATAAAAGGGAAGGCGGCAGAGACTGCACTTTAAAATGGGCAATAATGGCTTGTGTGTGTGCCATCACATCCTAAACAAGGTACAGTAACATCAATTCATTCACTGCGGCAAAATTAAAACTCAAAGCTTTGCAAATGAAGCACTTGTAATTTATCTTTGTGTCATTCGCTTAAACGGAACACTTCTGTCCCTTGAAGTTTCGTTTAAGTAAATGTTTAGTAAAAGCTATTGGTAAATGCGAGATACATAATGACCAAACAGTCAGTTACTATCACGCGCTTCTTACTCAGCTTGGCTCATTTCATGCGCCCTTGTCTCCTTATCCTAAAGAAAGGGCCAGCCACGCTGTGTGACATTTCATATCGGTGCCCATATGGCGGTTTTTGCAAACACCGAACAGATACACAAATATTATAGCAAGCAATGGCTTACCCTCTTCGTCGAGGCCCGCCAGAATGTTCGAAATGTAGTAGGGGAAGAACCTCTTGTTGTAGAGCATGGTGACAATAAGTTGAGCGACAGCAGGCGTACTCATCAGCTTGTGATGTTCGTGCAGGTACATCTGAGTTATGTAATGATCATGGTTCATGGTTAGAAGCAATTATCACACATATTACATGCCGAGACCTACGTATTTACCTTCATTCGCGCCTCCAGAAATCGCGTAAACGTGAGAATGTCACACCAGCAACCCGTAGAGCCAAGGACGCACTGGTTGGACCTGAATTCAAGGAGAGATCCCGTCCATCATCCTTAATAATTACAGTAGATGTTTGTTATGCCATGCTCAGCAGCAACTGCTTACAGCTTGAACAACTTCGACTGCTCCCTCGTGTGGATATGATAGCCGCTGCTCAGACGACTGTCGGACGCGATGACTGCAAAATCATCCCCAGCAACAGCCACAATGCTCCTGCGAAAACCGAAAGAAAATGTACCCCAATTATAGAGCAAACAAATTCTGTAGTGGTACTCGAAGAAAACGTACCCTCCGTTCTCGGAATAAGGATTGAAATATGCTTGCTTCGGACCACCATAATAAGAAAGCACAGGCTGCCCAGTTAACACATCCATGTTAAAAATGAAATGCTCGTGCACTCCAGGGGCTATTCCTCTTAACACAGTTGTTGAATGTCACTAAACGCTCATAGACGACCACCGCAAAGACAGCACCGGAGTGAGTCGACTTTTTCAGTTCAAGCCGCCAAGCCTCGGTTGTATGGCCGCAGATACGTAATAGCAGTAATAGCGTTAGCGTCTTCACGTTAGTATGCAATATTTTAAAAATATTAATAAAAGTTAAAATTAATGAATTATTCAATTAATTTAGGCTTGAACTTATATAATAATAAGCTCCAGCCACACCAGCTTCCATGTAACCCACCATGCATTAATTGGTAATCAATAGGCAAGGGTTGCCCCCCCCCCCCCTCCTTGCCAGCTGATTCATATTCACATTGTTCATCATATTTACAACATCGAACTCCGAGTGCAATGACAAAGTGGTTTAATGTTTCATCGCGCAGGAAAGCCAAAAAGAGGTTAATCACCCCTTCTAGCCACCCTAGTTGGGTTAATCAGAACCACTTAAGACAATTTAAGGTATGATGTTTTATTTTTATTTGTGACAATTTAGAAATGTATAGAAATTCAGAATTGTGGTGCCGAAAAAATTACGTCTCTATTTGGTTCTGTTCAAATATAGTGCCTAGAAGTATATTCTCAAATGTGGCCCTTTTTGTGACTACCCTAGAACTGGAAAATTTCGTTTTTGTTTTTCTCAAAGCGTAATTTTCAGTCTGTTTTTGTTGCGCAAAAGCTTATAACTTTTGAACAAATCAATATTTTCCAATGAAACTTTCCATGCTTCTTGCTCAGACATTATTCATCTGTGGATGAATAAGTTTTGATGTTATATTATTTCAATTGAAATGCAGTCTTTTGAAATGACAGAGTTTTTGGTCTGTCATATACCCAATATTGATGGTAGTGCAAAGATTCTAGTTCATTGTACAGCCTATGTGTTCAGCTATAATGCTGCTACAGTGTACTAGAATGGGGCAGTGGGCTCACTGCCGTATGCCTGCGCCGCGCCGCCATGGTCCTCTCCGCGTCGACACATGCGTTTCGCCGGAGTAAGGGCTCTCTCGCGAACAATAGATGACGTCACTGCTACGTCACTCACGTGTGACGTCACTTGAAGACTTTCTTTCCCTAAGTTAGTTTTGACTTTTCCCCGTGTCGCCACGGAGTGCCTAGTATGTCACGTGCTTGATGAATTTCGTCCCTAGTGTCCTAGTGTCATCTTCACCTCCGCCGGCGGTCTCCGCGCACGTGTCACGAAGTGTCGTCGGTGTCGTCAAGTAGCCGCAAAAGTCAATACTCCCATGAAATGCGACGTTTGTGGCGTTGGCCTGTCTTCACTGGAAAAATATGTGGAGCATCACATCGCAGCGCACAAATTCGCCGCCGACTACGTGCAGCAGGCGTTTCCACAAAGATAAAGGTGAGTACCCATCCTGTTTTCAGTTTATAGTTGTTGGAAAAGACAGTGTCAGTGCATTTTTATCATCTTTTGTGGTGAGGCTGTACAGCACATGACCGCTTCCACGTGCATTTACTGTGCCAGCTAGTTATAATTCGCATGTGCTTGTCGCGTAGAAAAAAAAAAAGAAAACAAGTATGCACAGAGGCACTAATTTTCACAATTTGCTCGATCACACTGCCGCTTGCGTCGCTTTTTTGTTTTCCCTCTAAAAACAAAGCAGAGCAAATATGTCCGGTGGATACATGATGTGTTGAAACAGGTGAGCGCACAAGACAGGGACAGTGAAAACGACATATAGAGCGCTACTTCCAACTAACATTTAATGCACTACACTCATCACGTGGTAACATCGAGTGCTTCAGAACAAGACTATAAAAAAAATGTATTTTTTTTTCTTCCTTACGCTTTTTTTTTTCTCGCTAAAGATTACAGGCGGTAACGTGCCCATGGAAACAGGGCGACAAAGCGAAAAAACCCTTGATACCATACAGAAGTTTTTGACCGAGCTCATGAATGCGTTATCAGCGGCAAAAACGGCTGTGTGATAAATGCGACATGAGATGAACATGGGTTTTAACAAAAGCGGGTCATCCAAATGAAGAAACAATGATGCGGCTGAACAAAGGAGGCTGTAAAAAGGTATTAAAAATGGCCTTGAAAAGGTTAACACTTAAAAAGTGAGAACAACAATAAAAGTTTTGCAAAAACGCAGACTCTTTCTTCGAGAGTGACACAGCTGGGTCCGAGCTGTTACATGATGCATCATATATTTCTCGAGCTATGACAGCCTGGTCAAGAAAGGGGGTACAACCGCAAGCTGCACAGTGTAAGGCCATGTTGCCGTCAGACTTTTAAATTGTTGGCGTGTTCACGCAAGCGATCGTTAATACATTGGCCAGTTTGGCCGATGTAAACACATCCACAAGAGAGCGGAATCTTATACACGATGCCGCATTTGCAAGACAAAAACTGCGTGGTGTGCTTCTTGCAGCATGTCAGGCTTTTCACTGTTCACGTTTACACGCTTGCACATGCCTCCAAAGTTTGTTGTGGGCGGTAAACACTACACTGACTCCTGCGCACCCTGCAGCCTTCTTAATCCTATGTGACACTTGGTGCACATATGGGATAACAGCAGTTTTTGTCCCATCTCTGTTTTTTGGAGGCACATCACTGGTTTTCTTGAGTCTGTGCAACAAGGTCTCCGCAAGGTCACACAAAACTCTGGAAAACGTGTGCTCTCGAAGAAAGATATTGTGTTTTTGCAAAACCTGTTGACTTTTATTGTTCTTACTTTTTAAGTTTTAACCTTTTAAAGGCCTTTTTTAATACCTTTTGATGACCTCCGCTGTTAAGCCGTACACTTTGTTCTTCATTTGTACGACCCATTTTTGTTAAAACCCATGTTCATCTCATGTCACATTATCACCCAGTCTTTTTTGCCGTTGATAACACATTCGTAAGCTCGGTCAAAAACTTATGCTTCAGAAGTTGTTCAGAAAGAATATCAGTGCACTGAATGAGATGAAGGGTAACTGAAGGACTTAATTTATTTTGTGAAGCAGAGAGAGTGAGGGGAGCAAAATAAAACATTTGACATTAATCTATCAGGGGCGTAGCCAGAAATTTTTTGGGGGGGGAGTTCAACCATAGTTTATGTATGTTCGTGTGTGCGTTTGTATGTGTGCGTGCCTATATACGCAAGCAAAATTTAAAAAATTTCGGGGGGGGGGGGGGTTTGAACCTCCCCAACCCCCCCCTTGGCTACGCCCCTGTAATCTATGTCTAAGGCCTTTGAACTATTTTCGTTAGTTTAATGTCTCTCTCTGATACTATGTTGTATTTGTATTACAGAATTCAGTGAATGGAAAGCTCAGGAAGAGGCGAATGAGAACTGTTGGTTTATTCTTCACACGGCTCCCAAAAAGCTGGCCAGTGGGGAAACGAGGAGCCACTACTACTCTAATAGATCAGGAGTGGCTAGGCCGAAGGAAGGTCATGGTAATCGTCGAGAAAAAAGTCAGGGTACCTGCAAGTCCGGTAAGATATGTCTTTCATTTATTACTGTGACGAAGAAGGAGAACACTCAGAGCCCGGCACCTGAAGATATCACCATAAATGTAAGGTACCAAAGAAAGCATTATGGCCATAAAGCAGAAATTCAGCACTTGAGGATGAGTGACAAAGAAAAGGCCAACGGGGTTAACCAACGTAGCAGAGACCTGGAGCGTGGTGTGCCCATGAAAACCATATTGAATAATATAAGAACATCTGTTGGGGGCATGTAAGCTGAGGCCAGCACATTTGGCAGAACGCATAACTCTGCATAACATCAAACGGCAGTTTCACATTGCTGCTCCTGAACAGTGTCACACCAATGATGCTGTCAGTGTAGATATGTGGGTGAAAGCAATGTAAGACAAAGGTGAAACACTTGTCTGTCTGTATAAGGCACAAGGTGCAGTGGACCCAACTGGTACTTTTGGTGCAACAGATTTTGCCCTTGCTTTGATGACAGAGCCACAAAAGAGCTGTTAGAAGAATTGGGCACGGGCACTGTGTGTCTTGACTCAACACATGGAACTACAGGGTAACAGTTTGAGCGACCACTCTTCTAGTGCTAGATGAAGTGGGATAAGGTATACCTATAGCCTATTTCATCTGCAACAGGATGAATGAGGAAAACTTGGCAGCTTTTTCAGGTCTCTTGAGTGTGCCATCAACGAAAAAGTGGCTGCTAAGACATTTATTTCTGATGACGCCTCACAATTTTACAAGGCATGGTCGTCAGTTATGGGTGTCCCTCAGCAGAAACTTCTCTGCACCTGGCATGTGGATAGGAATTGGCAGAAGAAGATACATGAGTGTGTAGAAAAACAACTGAGGCCAGACGTGTACCACAACGTGCGGCTCCTTTTAGAGTTCCTTGACCAGCAAGAATTTGAAAAGTATCTTCAATCATTTCTTGACACTGAGGAAGAAAAACTGAGGGATTTTCTGAAGTACTTCAAGGACAACTATGCAGTTAGACCTCAAGAGCGGGCCCACTGCTTTAGGACGAGGGCAGGTATCAACACCAACATGCACCTTGAGAGCATGCACAGGACGATGAAGCACAGCATGCTGGAGGGAAAGAAGAATAAGCGTGTTGATAAACTAATTTCTGCACTCATGGACTTGACATATCATTTTTTGATGAAGAGGGCAATCCAGATGATCAAAGGGCAAGAAGTTGAGTGCAGTTGAAAGGTACCACAGATCTGGCACTGAAATGGGGGGGGGGGGGGGGCAGCTTGTGCCAAATTAAACGAAGACGGCACGTGGACTGTGCCATCCTCAGTCTACTAAAGGGCACTCTTATACAGTGACAAAAGTCGGGATGCTGCTTGCTGTCCCTTGAGATGCAATGAATGTGCAGTGTGTGCGCACCTGATACACTTCAAAGTGTGCAAGCACATTCACTGTGTGGTCATTGCTAACACATTGTCAAGCAGTGACAATAACGACTATGAGAGCCCACCTGAAACAGTAACTGAAACGAGTCGGGCATTGCACATAGTGCAAAGCATTGCAAAGCTGGAGGCGGCCACAACAGTGCCGAGCCAAAAGTCATGGATCGATCTCGGCCGCGGCGGTCACATTTCGATGGAGGCGAAATGGTACAAGCCCGTGTACGTACGATGGCAGTGCACGTTAGAGAACACCAGATGGTCTATAGAACACCAGATGGTCAAAATTTCCGGAGCCCTCGACTACAGCGTGCCTTTACCTACCTCGTGGTTTTGGCACGTAAAACCCCAGAAATTATTATTATTATTGCCAATGATGACCACATGCCTCAACAAATATGAAAAGTACTATGTGTTGATGTTGGCACTGGACCGAGGTTTCCACTAAATATAAAATTTAAGTCACTCATATGTCTCATCTGCTCTATCTGACACAACTGCTGCTGTAATTAATAATTGACTGGAATGCAAAGTGTTCGATTGGTGAATGTGCTGACCTGCCCATTTCTCACTTATGATTTCTCATTTCAGATATTGTATTACTGATTGTAGAGGTGTTAAATGACATTGATTTCCCAAAGCTATGGAGGAACCAAACCAGCATTTTAATAAAGCCTTATTGTCAAAGCTTAACCTGGTTGTGTCTTCCTGTGTTGATAATGCATACTTGTGCATGCGGTTTCTGCACTACATTCATTACAGTAATGCAATGCAGTTTCATTTCAAGCCACGAGGACAGAGTCAGAATCGATTTAGATCTGTTTCTTTCTTTATGAATGCTTAGATTATTATTGTTGTTGTTATTATTATTTATTATTATTATTATTATTATTATTACTATTATTATTATTATTATTATTATTATTGCAGCGGTATTTGCACACGTTTTCTGGCTACGGCGCGAATCCTTTATTACAGTACAGAGGAGAGCTCGATCAACATCGACATCGTCTGCAATGGCGGATTGTTTATTTGCAATTTGCAGCGTTTGCGCGATGTAAATTGTTCTTTCGCTAGTTTCTTGTACGCGGTAATGTTAACATTAACGCTCGCTATCGAGTTTAGGGTATGTCTTCTCACACGTGAAGGTGTGGTGCCTTTTTCACCCGTGGATATTCGTACTCGACTCCGCTCGCCCGCCATAGCAGGTGAGGTCATTGGTAAGATACACGTTCCGATGCAACTTCCAATTCAACATTGTGCTTGTATGAGTGTCATGCTCTGCGCTTTCGATAGGTATCGAGCTCTTTGATCGTTAACTTGCGCTAGATGTGGTATCGAGTCAGTCGAGCTCTGAAAATCATTTCCGATGATCGGGACACGATCGTGAACGTGCATGAACGCGCGGGTACCACACAAAATATAAGCTAAAGCTGTGCAGCAAATTCAGATGTACTAGGTATTGCCGCGAACAAATATTGCTTTGCTAATGGGCGTCGATGACTGCCCAGCCCCCCCCCCCCCTCTTTTTTTTTTGTACATACATGTAAACCCGTGATTTCAATTTGACAGCTTTGCTTTGAAGGCGCTTTAGTGCTATAATGGAAGCGATAGCTTGCTTTTGATGACCTCTGCGCTGTCAGTGCATCAGGACATTGCATTATTGACTGAGACAGAATTGTTCACGTCCAACACCCCTCGCAACGTAAAGCTTTTGAAAATCCTTGCGCTACACTTGCTCGTTTTCACGAAAGGGGTGTTTTTTGGAAGAGTTCAAGCACCCTTGACCTAAAGACGCTGATTTCTTCTTATCCAGTGCTAGAGTTACTGACTACGCTACCTAAGGTAGCATATGCAGTAACTAATCAGTGCCTGCCAGCAGCGCACCAATTGAGGGTGTGGTTCTGTATAACTTCGTGCAAAAAAAAAAAAAAAAAAAAAAAAAACAGAACTAAACGCACAGTAGAACTTGCTACAACTGAGCTGCAAGTCGGGTTGAACTTTCGATTCAAGTGCGAGCTTTCATGCGACTACCTTAAACCCTTTCAGACGCGATCTATGAAGAACTGCCTGTAATTCGTCAGAGTTGCACATTATCTCAAGGGACTCGACGTTGCACAAAACAACAAAAATATTGTCATGTATGTGCTTTATAGTAACTAATCTTGATTAAACTGCAATTGCATTGAACCTGAAGTCATTCATGTTCTGCTTTTTGCAAAAATAGAATGAAATCTCAGGCTAGAAATACAGTACTAATTTTTCTTTTTTTGGTTATGATCATTTCGAGCAAAGATAAATTATACTTTTTAGGTGACTTGGAAAAGCGGAACATCAAACATGGTAGTGCCTTCTGCTAATGACTATATTTAACAGTACACTGCAAAATGAAGTTGAAAACAGATCTATTACACAGGAGGTTCAATTTATCCACTCTTAAATGTATCTTGTTCTTTCTTAGCCACTAGTCAACACGACTAGCAAAAACATGTGATGTAGACAGTTGTATACAAAGCGTCTCAAACAGTTATAGAAAGAATGGTGTGCTAAAAGCTGCAGCAAGACAGAGTACGACTTTGCGAAACTGCAGTCGTAAGTGCCGCCGCTTTAGGTTTACAGGTTGATCCATCCACGGCTTGGATGTAGACCATACTTAGAAACTAACTCGGATGATACCGTTGTCACATGGTGCACTGCTGATCGCAATTAAGCCCAATCAGGGTCAAATTTCTCAACAGTGATTGACTCGTTTCTGCAACTTGCATACAGTAAATAATCACAGTAGAGAAATTCTACCCAGTCAGGTCCCATCGTGATCAAAATTGACAGTATGACACCCATAATACATATTTGTCTGGGAGGCCAACTTTGGATATACAGGTCTTACTAGAAAAGAAAAACTAGATACATTGTTCGATAGCAGCCTATTAACATGTTGGCTCACGCACTTTTTCAAGCACATTCAAGACGTGGCATGAAACTCTTGCTAAACTCTTCTCACTCAGTTTGTACCAATCAGCTTATTTGCCATGTTATATACAAACAGATGCGGTCACCTATAGTGCACACTATGGGCTCACTTTCTTGAGCTAAATTTTCGTGACGTACAGCCTGACACTTAGAAACACCATGTGGCTCTCTTGTTTGCAGTTCATCCGCCTTGGTGCAGTTGGCCTGCCTTGCAAACTCATAAACGGCATTGTGTGTTGCTGCCATGTCTTCCGTTACTTTCTCTCAGTAGCATGAACGAACTATCCGCACCCGTTTTGTCTGCACTACAACGGAGATGCCTCAACTTCAGCCTATGTTAACCCCCACTGCCTTTCAAGGAACTATGTCAACAATGCCAGCACTATGTGCTGCTGGGCCTCATAACATAAGCTTGCTCAGTGGCACAAACTGTCCATATACTTTTGCCCCACAATGCAACTGTGCCATTCTCAGTGGTCCGTATTGGGAAGCACTCCAGATCTACAAACACTATGATGTGCTGTTGGCTGCTAGAAAATGACTCGTTTATAACAGCGGAGTTTTGCACAACATAGAAAGGTTTGATGTAAAATGTAAAACTCCCATCCACCCTCCCATTTGTTGCACAAAGCTACGATAAAATTCATATGGATTTCTCATAAAGAACAGCATTTTAGTTGGCGAAAAATTTGACATGGTCCACAGTTTGAACTCGAGAACGACTTTTTTTCGGGGTGGTCGCTCTACCATTTAAGCTAACCAGTATGCTAGTAATCAAAGTGCGAGGGCAAATTCAGTTTGAAGCGCATGGACACTGAATATGACAAATGAGTTCTGTGGAAAGCACAGTAGGTATAAGTAGCTTATAACCAGCTGCAAGTAATGTTTTTTCTTTCAAGTTTGATTTTCATAAATAGATATTAACGCAGAATCTTCTGCTAAAAGCTGCTGCACGTTTCCACAGGACCCATTTGCCACATTCTGTGTGCTTTGACTTTTCAACTAATTGGCCCTTACACTGCCCATTGCTAGCCTACTGGCTATCTCAGTTGTAGAGAAACAGCCCTGGAAAGGTGTTGGTTCCAGGCTTGAGCCCAGGAACAGTACGAATTTTTTGTCTTCCTTTCTGAGAAATCAGTATGGATTTCCTGGTAGCCTTGTACAAAACAGGTGGATGGCCATTTTTCAATTCAAAATAACTTGTTCTCTACACAGATGATGTATGCGAACACAACTGTGATGCCTTGAATCATGTCTGGACGAGCTGGGCTTGGAGCATGTAGCCAAATGTGATGGTAGGAGCTCCAAGTGAATGTTCTCAAATGTTCATTGTTCCAGTGCTCCCAGAACGAGGAAAAAGCTGGGACACAGCACTGTGTGCCTTGGCTTCTTTCCTCGCACTGTGACATAATGAAGTAGTACCAACTAGCCCAGTTCATTGCGCTCTAAAATGTGTTTAGCTACTTGTGATGCCGTTCAGACCAATCTGCTTGGCACATTCACAGGTAGCAATAGAACAGAGGGCTGCCGAGATAGCAAAGCCATAAATGCAAGGCCTGCGCGTGCACATCTGAGCTTGCAGAGATAGTGTCCTGCATAGGTCACTTGCTTGATGAATGTGCAATAAATTGCAATTTTTTGGGCAATAAAGGTGTGATGACATATGCAATTCTACTACTTTATTTGCTGCAATACAGAAACGTTCTCGATTTGTTCGAGTAGTGATTAGCATTTATGAAAGATAATTAATGCAAGGTCATGCTATATGTATTACTTTCAATTGAAAGACCCTGTGGCACAATCTTAATTATACAAAAGTAATATACAGCCAGCAGAGTCAACATGCGCCGCACAACTCCTCTCAAGTTTCAAGGAGGCTATCTGGGTAACAGTTGGGAGCATTCGCAACCAGCCGGACAACACATGGGTGCCCTGAAAAGGGCCGTTTCATGGCAGGCAGCATTTGCCAAGTTTCAGTAAGGTGAAAGTCGGGTGAATTGGTGACAGAGCATCTGAACATGTAAAGCAGCGCACAGAAAAAAGACACAAGAGGATTAATATGATTCAACAGGACAACTGTTGCACTTGCCACTAGTTTATTCTTTTAAAAATATGTATATACATACCCACAAGTGCACCACATGCAACAATGACTTTTGCTCATAACGGTGCTTAAAAAAAAATGTGAATGTTGTGCATATGTGTATACCCCCTCCTTTTTTTCCCTTCAATAAGCTAATTGCAAGTGCAGTGGTTGGCCTGTTCAATTGTATTCCTCCTTTCATGTCTTGTTTTTGTGTGCTGCTTTACACATAAGATGATCTAAAGCAGTCTTGGTTCATGTTGGGAAGGTAGGCGAAGGAATTTGCTGCACTCGCAGGACTTCGTGGCCTTTTGTGTTGCAGTGGCTGCACTTCAGCAGCCTGTAGCAGATACCCAGCTCGCTGTGTCCATGTGACTTCACTCCAGGTCCGAAGTCACGGGCAAGAGAACTGACGATTTTGGCCAGCTGATCGATCCCTTGGCCTCTGTGCACATGGTACCCATCAATTGCTAAGAGCGCACGTCGTGGCTCTTTCGAGGAATTGAGAACCGATGCTGTAGGAACAAAAAAAATTAGTGCAATTAGGAAAAATGTGATGCATTGAGACAAGAAAGAACTTGCAGATCAACTGAAGTCACTAAACAAAAGAAAGGGAAGTGAACAACATGGGACCACAGCCTACAGTTTCATAAGATAATGAAAAATTTGGCAACATAACGTGTTGCTAGTATGCTGCAATGTGAAATTTTTCACTGCTAGATGGGGCTCAGCCGGAACTTTGAAATCAATACACGCTCCTTGAATGTTGCATTGCCCCTGTATATGTGGCTTGCACCATATCACAGCTTGAAATTACATAGCCATCCACCCCGTGTGTCGGAACGGAACTAACCAAAAACAAAAACAGATATTTTTGGCCGGAACGAAAATACAAACGTTATCTATTATTTCGTTCCAGAGTGAAACCGAAATATTTTTTATCATTTTCAGTTTCCGGGAAAACTTGGTGACCTGGAACAACCGAGGTCATGCAACGTGAGCAATAATACATATGTCAGGGTATAGTGTTAGCGCTTATCTCATGCAGAATTCCAAGTAAGATGTTCAAATTTTAAAAATGAAAGAGTGGCAACCAGAGCGTTTATATTGGGTGTGCGAATATCCAATTTTTCGAGAGGGAATCGAATACGAATTCCACCTTCGAATATCGAATCGAATATCGATACTCAAAGGAAATTGTCTCCACAGTAAACGATATTTTATTTTAACATTTAGCTATTTGAAGAAAAAAACATTAACAGCCTGACTGGCAACACAACATGACACTTGCTATCTCCAGAACACAATGTCCAGGCTAGCACAATGCACATCACAACACAAGCAAATATCACGGCCAATGAAAGTAAGGACTGCACTGTTTCATGAGAAATATGAGTTGCTCCACATGATCAGGCAGCGGGCTCCCTTGGTCCAGGAGACAAACCCCCCCCCCCCCCCCCCCGCCACTGGGGAAAAGGCCGCTCGCTTGGAACAGA